>NC_053389.1:150447427-150702427 GCF_905171765.1 Bufo bufo | reverse complement strand
ATTTGGCGTAAAAAAGGAGAAGCCTTCAACCCAAAGAACACCATCCCCACTGTCAAACATGGTGGTGGGAACCTAATGCTTCGGTGGTGTTTTTCAGCCAATGGACCAGGGAACCTAATCACAGTAAACGGCACCATGAAAAAAGAGCAATACATGAGGATTCTCAACGACAACATCAGGCAGTCTGCAGAGAAACTTGGCCTTGGGCACCTGTGGAAATTTCAGCATGACAATGACCCAAAACACACAGCAAAAGTGGTGAAGAAATGGTTAGCAAACAACATTAACGTTTTGGAGTGGCCCAGCCAGAGTCCAGACATGAATCCAATTGAGAATCTGTGGAGGGAGCTAAAGATCAGGGTGATGGCAAGAAGACCCTCCAACCTGAAAGATTTGGAGCTCATTTCTAAAGATGAATGGGCAAAAATACCTGTGGAGACATGCAAAAAGCTGGTCTGCAATTATAGGAAGCGTTTGATTGCTGTAATAGCCAATAAAGGCTTTTCAATTGATTATTGAGAAGGGTATGAATAATTGTGGACTGGACACTTTTTTCTCAAATGTAAATAAAAGCTGAGAAATGTTTTTTTTCCACAATAATGCCTCATGTACATCATCTTAGTATTTTTTGGGAGACACCAATGTCATTTCCCGTCAAAAAATTACTTGCTGGTTGAATAAAAGTAACTTTAAGTCAAAATTTGCCAGGGGTATGAATAATTATGGGCAGCACTGTATACCAACTCCTGAGCTGAAGAGACTCTATTGACTATAATGCAGTCTGATCAGGACGCAGCTCCTTTACTGGACAAAAAAGTCTTGCATGCAGGACAGAATCTGTGACAGTGGCTTGGAAGCATATATGAATGGATTGGCAAGCGCCCGACTGTTTAGGGAGGGTGCTTAGGGACTGGTGGTCTCCCCTCCCTTCCCAATCCCCAGGTTAATGAAGGTCATCTGGCCCCTGTTATGGGCTTGTTAGCTAAGGGGTTAAGGCAAAAGGTTTTGGATGATGTGTCACGAGGGGTGGAGATAGGGTGTTAACCCCTCCCTCTAAGGAGGTTATATATCTCTCCCCCCGGCGGCAGTGCTTCCTCTTGACCGTGGAAGCCAAGTTTCCCACCCTCCCTCCCTTAAATGGGTTATTTCCAGTATTGGCGTTGTATTAGGATCCTTGATGGTGTTCTCAGCTTGGGTTAAAAAAAAAACCAAAAGAAACAAACAAACAAACAAAGGAAAGACGATAAGAAATATATTTAATGTTGCTTTTCTTCTCTTAAGGCCTCATGCACACGACCGTTGTTGTGTTCCGTTCCGCAAAATGGGGTTCCGTTGTTCCGTGATCCGTTTCCGTATTTCTCAATTTATTTTTGGAGGATCACCAGACATGAAGGAAAGTAAAAAAAAGTCTAAGTCAAGTTAGCCATGCAAATCATAGGAAAAAAGCGGACGCGCGGATGCGGATGCCAATCTTGTGTGCCTCCGCGTTTTTTCACGGTCCCATTGACTTGAATGAGTCCACGAACCGTTTTCCGTGAAAAAAATAGGACAGGTTATATTTTTTTGACGGATTGGAACCACGGATCACGGTTGCGCGGATGACAAACGGTGCATTAGCCGAGTTTTCAACGGACCCATTGAAAGTCAATGGGTCCGCAGAAAACTATGAAAAACGGAACAACAGACACAGAATAAAACAACGGTCGTGTGCATGAGGCCTAAGAGTGGCGATCTGGTTTGAGCTATGAAGTCACAGCTGGCGGCATTTGTTACAGCGGAGAGTTGGTGATAGCTGATGCGTACTTGCCCGCCGGGAGTGGCATACCACTCCAAGATTACAGTTCTTTGGTTTTGCCGTTAAAAAAATTAATAAGCTGTGGCCGGTCATAACCCAGCTGAAGGTTAACCTGTTGTCTGAGTGTTCTTTATCTAGTTCAAGTTGCAATAGGGGCCACCCTTTCGGCAGAGGTGTCGTTCTCCTGTTCCCCTCCCTGAATTACCAACAGTCAGTATTAGATCGAAGCATAACATCAGCTGCATGTTTAACACACAAATACAGCACAAGAACCAAGCCTATAAGTCAAACACAGCACCAGAACCAAGTGCACTGTACGAATACAGCACCAGAACCAAACTAATAAGTCAAATACAGCACCAAAACCAAGTTCACTACATTAATACAGCACCAGGACCAAGTTCACTACATAAATATAGCACCAGAACCATGTCCAGTACATATATACATCACTAGATTTTAAAATTTCAGTACAGATACCATTTGAGTAGTCAGGTCAGCCCTCGCCATATAACCTTGTACAATGATCCCTCAAGATACAATGGCCTCAGGATACAATATTTTCAACATACAATGGTCTTTTCTGACCCATCGTAAGTTGAAACCAGACTCACCATACAAAAACTCAGACTCAGATCCAACCCATCAAGGCCACTTCTCTGGTAAACTAGCTGTATTAGTTACTAGTTAGCAGCTATTCCTGACTGTTATATGTAACGACTTGTTTTATCTGTCTTAGTTATCTGCTTATTGTTCTTAAATCTTAATTTTCTCTTATCTTGGATGACATTTTGGGGCTTTGGAACCATTTACTTTACCAATTACTTACAATGGTTTCAACATACAATGGTCATCCCTGAACCAATTAATATTGTATCTTGAGGGACCACCTTACAGTGTGAAACTACAGCTCCCAGTATGGCTTGAACCGTAGTAAAGGGATGCTGGGAGTTGTTTCACAAAACAGCATGCTACCGCCCATCATCAGCTGTAGATCATCCAGATGACTACAGCACTCATCATACACAGTCAGTAGCAGAATAGCCATTTCTAATTAGTGACTTACAGTTGACATCTTCTCCTGGTTCTTCTCCATCTGGTTCAGGCCACCATGATGACATCTCCCGGCCACAATTCAGCTCTGCAGATTTTGCTGAGAAGATGTCTTCAGCTTCTCTCTTTACCAACAGATTGGCAACTCCTCTTACTGCCACATGCTGTGCCCTGAATATAATAGCAGCATTAGTGCTACACACAGCACCCCCAATGGTAGTTCCACATGCTCTGTGCCCTCAGTATATAGTGCCACATTCTCTGTGCCCTCTGTGTATAGTGCCATATGCCCTGTGCCCTCTGTTCATAGTGCCACACACAGTGCCCCTAATGCTAGTTCCACATGCTCTTGGAATGGAATTTTTCTTTTACATGGCCCAGTATCGATAAATTCTGTTAAACACCTGTGGGGTCAAAATGATTACTACACCTCTAGATAAGTTCCTTGAGGGGTCACTTTTTGGGGCTTTTCACTGTACAGGTACTTCTGGGTCTCTGTAAATGCGACATGGTGTCCCAAAAGCATTACAGCAAAATCTGTCCTCCAAAAGCCCAATAGCTCTCCTTCTCTCCTGAGCCCTGCTGTGTGCCCATACAGCAGCTTATGACCACATATGGGGTATTGCCGTATTCTGGAGAAAATGTGTAACAAAGTATGGTGTGCATTTTGTCCTGTTACCCCTTGTGAAACAGCAACATATGAGGCTAAAAGCAACATTTCATTGGAAAAAATAAAATTTTTCATTTTTACGGCCCAGTGTTGATAAATTCTGTGAAACACCTGTGGAGTCAAAACAATTACTACACCCCTAGGTAAATTCCTTGAGGGGTATAGTTTCCAAAATGAGATCACTTTTTGGTGGTTTTCATAGTACATGTGTCTCTGGGTGCAAATGTGACATGGGGTCCCAAAAGCATTCCAGCAAAATCTGCCCTTTAAAAACCATATGGTGCTCCTTCCTTTCAGAATCCTAGAATGTAGCTATAAGACCTCATGCACACGACCGTATGTATTTTGTGGTCTGCAAAAAACGGATCCGCAAAAAATACAGAACAGCCGGCCCCTGATAGAACAGTCCTATTCTTGTCCATAATGCGGACAATAATAGGACATGTTCTATTTTTTGCGGAACGGAAATATGGACATACGGAACCAGAATGCACACGGAGTAACTTCCGTTTTTTAGCGGACCCATTGAAATGAATGGTTCCGCATACGGTCCGCAAAAAAAACGTAACAGACACGGAAAGAAAATACGTTCGTGTGCATGGGGCCTAAAGAAGATTATGACCACATATGGGGTGTTTCTGTAAACTGCAGAATCAGGGTAGTCAATCTTAAGGTTTGTTTTGCTGTTAACCCTTGCTATGTTACAGGAACAGATGGACTACAATGGAAAATCTGCAAAAAAAGTGAAATTTTGAAATTTCACCTCCATTTTTCTTCAGTTCTTGTGGAATATCCAGGGGCAGACTAGGAACTTAAAGTGGCCCTGGGAAAAAAACTAAAAGTGGCCCCATTTTGTAGGCAGGTCCAAATGAACAGAAGGTGGGGAAATACAAGGAAGCAGGGTCAACAATACCATAGTGCAAAATACCATTCCAGCAGAACCAAATAACACAGTGTAGCACAATATACTGCCCCAAAAGCTGGCCCTTTCTACTGGCCATCAATGGCTACCATTTTCTGTCCTTTTCCTCCAGTTGTCTATGGAGCAGGGGGCTTAGGAGTGAGGTGCGGGCAACAGCAGTTGAATTCAGGAGGGCATGTGCGGTCGCTGGCCGGGTACATGAGTGCCTGATTCTGACAGCATTAATTACTGTTGAGAGCTCATTATGGGCATCGGCCCACCGGGAAATTTACCTGTAAGGTCTATGGCCAATCCACCCCTGGGAACATCTAAACGGTTAACAAAGTTTGTAAAATCATATTTGAATAACTTGACGGGTTTAGTTTCTAAAATTGGGTCATTTATAGGTGCTTTCTACTACACAAGCCCCTTAAAGTGATTTCAGAACTGAATTGGTCCTTAAAATAGACGGTTTTGAAACTTTTCTTGAAAAATTCTAAGCCTTCTAATGTCCTAACAAATTAAAATGACATTTACAAAAGGATGGCAACATAAAGTTAACATATGGTGAATGTTACTTAACCCCTTCCTGACTGCCCACTTACTATATATGTCCTATCTGCACATGCTCCATGAAGATAGCACATATATAAAAGGTCAGGCAGTGTTTTAAACGAAGCGCTGTAAAGCTCCTGCTCCTGCAATCAGGAGCAGGTCGGGTCCTGGCTGTCAGACACAGCAGGGACCCTGAGGAGAAGACAGGAGGGGTTTATTACCGGAGATTGATGCAGGAGCACAACGAGAGAGCAGAAAGTGGCCGAGCCGCTTCCTCTATTAGTCCTGGCGGTCACATGTGACCACCAGGTGTGTCAGGGCAGGAGCAGAGCTGCAGGATCTAAGGAGACCCTGATCAGCTCTGTGTGTAATGCGCCCATAGGGAGCTGTTTTCCCCTATAACTGGGGCTCCTGTGGATGCCGCAGTTAAGGTGGAAAAAGTGGGGGAAAAAAGTCAGTGTCTTCCAGAGGTCTTTTAAAGGGAATCTGTCACCTGCTTTAACAATTTTTAAGCTGGCACCATCGCTATGTTGACTAAAGTACCTTATTTCCAGCAGTCTTCTTTTTACTTGATTTCGTTTTGTAGTTTTGATATAAAAGCGCTTTTTATGTTATGCTAATTAGGGTCCAAGGTGCCCAGAGGGGCGTTTTTTTCCCTCTCCGGAGCCCAGTGACGCCCCCCTGCAGTGCCCAGCCCGCCTTAATTTGAATTCCAAGAATGCCTTGCGAAAACTTGCGCAGGCGCAGTACTGCCTGCGGCCTGCGCCTGCACGATCATCAACGTCCTGAGGGCAAGAACGCTCAGGTCACATCACTGGGCTCGGCGCATGCCCAGTGAGACTTTTGAGGCTGTTGCCCTCAGGAGGTTGATGATCGCGCAGGCCGCTGGCAGTACTGCGCCTGCGCGAGTTTTCAGGCCGCAGACAGGAAGAAGGACGGGGCATTTCTATAAGGTAGACTATGACGTGGGGAGGGGGCGGAACCGTTTGCCGGGGCTGTGGGAGGTTATTTGATGATCAGGAGGCGTTCTTGGGCACTGCAGGGGGGCGTCACTGGGCTCCGGAGAGGGAAAAAAACACCCCTCTAGGCTCCTTGGACCCTAATTAGCATAACATAAAAGCGCTTTTATATCAAAACTACAAAACGAAATCAAGTAAAAAGAAGACTGCTGGAAATAAGGTACTTTAGTCAACATAGCGATGGTGCCAGCTTAAAAATGGTTAAAGCAGGTGACAGATTCCCTTTAATGACTTCCTGGGAGACATAGTATGTGCCAATAATAAATTAGAATATAAGTTTAAAAAAAATTATAAAAAATACAAATAAAAAAAAATTAAAAATGTCGTCGCTAAATGAAACTGTCACCATAGTTCACTCAAACCTATACATGTTATATATCAAAGTTTATCCAAGTTTTCCGTAAATTTGGGATTTTTTTCATACATAAAGGTAAAACATATTGACTCAAATTCTCCACCAACATGAAGTACAATGTGTCACGAGAAAACAATCTCAGAATCACTTGGATAAGTAAAAGTGTTCCAAAGCTACTACCACATAAAGTGACACAAGTCAGATTTGAAAAATGGGAGATCGGCATTTGGTCCAAACTGGCTTTTCTGGAAGGTGTTAAAAAGTATATGCTGTATATACTCTATATATACATATGCTGGATAATCTCTTTATTCCCTTGGCGACCTCCGCTGTACATGCATGGTGGAAGTCGTCACTTTTAAGATGGCGCCCGCTTGCACGTGCAGTGGGTGCTATAGCCACCAGGTTTTTGCTGTTTCAAACAGCAGAGACCCGCGGCGGATGTATGGCTGATTTCATACATTTAACCCCTCAGATGCCATGGTCAATTATGACCACAGCATCTGGGCTGTCCTGAAGTGGGAGTGAAAAACAAAAACGCAAAAAATTGAAAATCACAAAATCACAAGGTCTTCTAAGAATTAAATAAAAAAAATAGAATAATCATGATATTAGAAAAACGTGGCTGCTTTTATCTGTGGACAGCACCTGGTATTACATGTCCACATTCATTAGAATACTTGATGCAGCCCGTGGAGGAGAGTGGTGCTATTCCTGGAAGAAAGTAGCTATGTTTTTCTGTGCGCACAGACCAAAACCCATAATGAGCTATGTATTCAGTACAATCACTGAAAAAAAATGTTACATGATGTTTACGTTATTTTTATTCTTTTGGTTTTTCTATTGGGGAAATGACTCCTTTAATTTAAAAGCGGTAGAGTATTCGATTATTGGTACTTCCCTTATTCAATCAGTAACATGGACTTATACTGACCTCTAGTGGTTGAACAATAGAATTTGAAATAAAGACATTTTGAAAAACTTTAAAGTATGTAAAGTATTATCAGGAAGCAATGACGGTGCAAGCTCAGGAGCTGTGACTGCGCAATACCTTGCAGGTGCCCATTCCAACAGTTGATATCAAAGATAACTCTGATCCTAATTGTTTATCCCCATAGATGTCATGTCACCATTAATACAGATTGTGGCAGAGGGAAAGAAGATACTCCCTCTCTCACCCCTCTGGCCCCGTGCAACACGATTTTGTAGTACTGATGGGTTGCCATGGCAGCTTAGGGCAAAACAATGTCTTCCAGGTGCAATATCAAATTTACTGTAACTGGCATATCACACTGCAATACAGAAGTATTGCATTGTATTTTATGGGTGATCAGAGGTTCACAGGTTCAAGTGCTGTACTGGTAGGGTAAAAAAAGAAGCAATAAAAAGGACTTCAAAATTCAAAGTAAAAATACTTAAAATAATGAGTATGGTTTGAATGCAGTGATACAAAAACAATAGTTTTATTGTGCAAAAGTAGAAAAACATTAAAAGATATAATTTTTGTATCACTACTGAGCCACAGAAACAAGTTATCATGTCACGCATAAACGCATTCTGACCGCCATAAACACAAAATCCAAAGAACAATGGTGGAATTGTAGTGTTTTTACATGCTGTCAGCACCAAATCTTAAAGGGGTTATCCAGTCCTAAAAAAAGCCCCCCGCCATACGCCGGGCCCCCACGCTGAATATACTTACCTGGGTGGAGTAGAAACTCCAAAAAAGTGACCCCATTTTGGAAACTACACCCCTCAAGGTATTCAAAACTGATTTTACAAATTTTGTTAACCCTTTAGGTGTTCCACAAGAGTTATTGGCAAATGGAGATGAAATTTCAGAATTACAATTTTTTGTAACCTTGCCTCACAAAAATGTAATATAGAGCAACCAAAAATCATATGTACCCTAAACTAGTACCAACAAAACTGCCACCTTATCCTATAGTTTCCAAAATGGGGTCACTTTTTTGGAGTTTCTACTCACACATAGGAAACATGCAATGCACGCACCAAGACATTTTTTGCCTAACTCTATTAAGTGTAGCACACTTAAAGGGGCTGCCTCACTTCAACAAATGGCATTTATCATGTAGAGAAAGTTAATTCAAGGCACTTACTAATGTATTGTGATTGTCCACTCTGCAATCCAGCAGTGGTGGCCGTGCTTGCACACTATAGGTAAAGGTGTTGGCCTATGCACACTTCCAGCCTTTCCCTATAGTGTGTAAGCATGGCCACTGCTGCTGGATTGCAGGGT
Organism: Bufo bufo; assembly: GCF_905171765.1. NCBI lineage: Eukaryota > Metazoa > Chordata > Amphibia > Anura > Bufonidae > Bufo > Bufo bufo. The sequence continues at coordinate 150,693,819 of NC_053389.1, read as the reverse complement.
GGTTGTAACCACGGATACGTGCTGTGTATAATATGATAGAAAGGAGGCAATATGGACAATCACAATACATTAGTAAGTGCCTTGTATTAACTTTCTCTACATGATAAATGCTATTTACTGAAGTGAGACAACCCCTTTAAGCATAAATGTCTGACATTAAATTTATCAAATCTTTGGGTACTTTCACACTAGCGTTTTTGTTTTCCGGTATTGAGTTCCGTCTCAGGAGCTCAATACCGTAAAAAAACTGATCAGTTTTATTCTAATGCATTCTGAATGGAGAGCAATCCGATCAGGATGCATCAGTTCAGTCCCTCTTACGTTTTTGGACGGAGAAAATACCGCAGCATGCTGCAGTTTTCTCTCTGACCAAAAATACTGAACACTTGCCAGATCCGGCATTAAGTGTACCGGCAAAATGGATCCGGCATGCGCAGACCTTTAAAAATGCCGGATCAGTTTTTCCGGATGACACCGGAGAGACGGATCCGGCATTTTAATGCATTTGTCAGACGGATCCGCAGATGGATCCATCCGACAAATGCCATCAGTTTGCGTCCGGATTGCCAGCAACGGAACTGCCTGCCAGAATCCTCTGCCTCTGACATTCAATTACATTACCACCAATGTATGTACACAAGGGTCTTAAAGGGGTTGTCTCACTTCAGTAAGTGGCATTTATCATGTAGAGAAAGTTAATACGAGCAACTTACTAATATACTGTTATTATCCATATTGCTTCCTTTTCTGGCTGGATTAATTTTTCCATCACATTATACACTGCTCGTTTCCATGGTTACAGACCACCCTGCAATCCAGCAGGTAACTGGAGAAGAGGCAATATTAGCGGTGCATTTAGAGTGGGGGCATCTGGAGCTGGGGCACCTATGGGGGTGCACCTAAAGCAGAAGCATTAGGGTCACCTGAGGCTGGGTAATAGTGGGGATCCTGGAGCAGCTGCAGGGGTATTAGGGGGGCACCTGGAGAAGATTCAATATTAGGGGTGCTTTTAGAGTGGGGGCATTGGGGGGGGGGGGCATCTGGAGCTGGGGCACTTATGGGGGTGCACCTAAAACAGAGGTATTGGGGGGACCTAGGGCAGAGTCCCCCCAATGCCACTCTGAACTCTGCAGAGAACAGCACACATTTATAGATCTGTGTCTGCTATAAACAAATCCCCTATTTCCCCCTTACAGTCTCCTACAGCTCACCACTGTCACACACCTGAGAAATCAGCACCGCAGAGGAGTCCTTCTCTCCAGCAGCCACATTTTCCTGACAGCAGGGAGGGCAGGAGGAGGCAGACACCTTCTTTCCTCCTTCACAGCCAGCAGTCCCAGAAGTCTAGAAGATACTGCGGCCTCCTGTACAATGTGCAGCGGTAGGAGGCTGCATCACTGTGCGATACTGCCACCTAGTGGTTACAATAATTATCTTTCCTGAGAAAGGAGTAATAATTACTTCTCCATCTTACCTCGGGCACAGGAGACTGGGGGTCCACCGAGGAATCCCCCGCCTCACCGGTGGGCCAGTCCAAGCCTGCCTGGGTCCCCGCTCCCTGTGCTGCTCCTGGTCCCCGCACAGCCGCTGGCTGCTGCTGCTCCCTGTGCATGGATGAAAACATTTGGTGTCAGGAGGAAGCAGCCAATGGCAGGCAGGAGTTAAAAACCATGATTGCCTTAGGTTAGAGTCATTGGAGTACTAAGGCAGGGATCTCAAGTCTCCCGGAGGTTCAGGGAGTCTCCCGCTAGATAGATAGAGGCTCCCTGACACCCACATGTGAGACAATATATCCCTTAAAGGTTTACTGATAGCAGAGCAGAGAGATAAGAGAAGTGACAGGACAGAGTTTAGATTAACCCTTTAGGGTCAAATTGGCTTCTCAAGGAGATATATATGTTAAAGGAATCCCTTCTTCTGTCTCATTCAGTAGCTATAGTACTATTGAGAGAGATGTATTTTTTTTTAAATACATTTACACATTTAACCCTCCATTTTAATTATATTATTTACCCCAGTGTTAAATTCCCCCCCCCCCCCCCCCCCCCCCCCCGGATGCTTGTTTTTTTCCTACAGTGGGGTAGATAATTACACACAGGGTTTTAAAGAATAAACTTCCTGACTCAGACCAAGAGCCGACTCAGCGAGTCAGCAAGTGAATCGAAGCTTCCGTCATCAGCGCATGCGCATTGCGCAACCTAAGCTTCGGTTCACTTGCTTCTTGTCAGCTCAGCGAATGACCCGAAGATTCGATTCATGAATCGGTTCTTTTGAAAGATCCGAACTTCCCATCTCTAGTTTACTCGCAGTAAACCTTTCCGGCAACCTGTAGCAGTGTCCCCTTCTCTGCGCGTGCGCACAGTGCAAGAAGAAGCCGATGCCAGCAGTCCGCAACGGCGCATCAGGCTGAGCCTGTGCGCACGCACAGGATCTCAAAGCGGGGGGAAGGGAGAGGCGGCACTAAGGAGTAGAAGGCGGCGCTGGGCACGAACGGCGATGCGTGCGGCCGGGCACCATGCATCCACAGACCTCCCCTGCTTGGGCACCTTAATTCAATGATTGACAGGTTAGTAAAACCTGTTTTTCCGCAGAATAAAGCCACAAATAGCTTTTATAAGGCCACCTTAGAAATCAGAATGCTACCCTGGACATGAGCAGATGTTTAGCTCACAGGGCTTATAGGTGGTGACAGAATCCATTTAATCATATACATAAATATGATAATTTGGGGCAGGGTGATGAGCCCAGTCCTCCACACCATAGAGCAAAGTGTGCAGATACGGCATATGTTTGGAAAATGTAATAAAAAGTCAGTGAAAGAAAAAAAAAAGAAAACCTCCCTGAAATGAGAAGTGCACCTCCCTGAAATGAGTTTTTGCAGGTTGGGATGTCTGCTAAGGGGGGGGGGGGGGGGGGGAGGGGGGGTCCGCCCCGGGTGCCAGCTCTCAGGGGGATGCCAGAAGCAATGAGCACTTCCATCAATACAGATGAAAGCGATCATTGCTGGAGCGCAGGGACCTGGGTCCTGTCACTCACCGCTCAGCTCCCGGCGCTCCTCCCCTCCTTCAGGCCTGCGGCGCACAGAATGGTGAAGCAGGAAGACTTCTCCCCGCTCCACCATTCAGCCTGCAGGCAGAGATCGCACTGCCGGCCTTTGTGGACAGAGCCTGCAGCCTGGTAATTTGCATAAGCTCCACCCACACAGTGCTGCAGAGCAATCTGTGCCTGCAGGGAAGAGAGGTATGTGAGCTTCAGGAGCAGGACAAGGTGAGTAGTTACTGTGTTTTCTTTTTTTTTATACAGAGGGGCACAGAGGGCTTTATTACTATGGAGGGGGCACAGAGGGCTTTATTACTATGGAGGGGGCACAGAGGACTTTATTACTATGGAGGGGGCACAGAGGACTTTATTACTATGGAGGGGGCACAGAGGACTTTATTACTATGGAGGGGGCACAGAGGACTTTATTACTATGGAGGGGCACAGAGGACTTTATTACTATGGAGGGGGCACAGAGGACTTTATTACTATGGAGGGGGCACAGAGAGCATTACTACTATGGAGGGTGCACAGAGGGCATTACTAATGTGAAGGGGGCACAATGGGCATTTCTACTATGGAGGGGGCACAGAGGGCATTATTACTGTGAAGGTGGCACAGTGGGCATTATTACTGTGAAAGGGGCACAATGGGGATTTCTACTATGAAGGGGGCACAGAGGGCATTATTACTATAAAGGGGGCACAGTGGGGATTATTACTGTGAAGGGGGGACAATGGGGATTTCTACTATGGAGGGGGCCCAGTGGGCATTACTACTATCAAGGGGGCACAATGGACATTTTTACTGTAAAGGCGGCACAATGGGCATTATTACTATGAAGGGGGCACAGTGGGCATTATTACTATAAAGGGGGCACAATGGGGATTATTACTATGAAGGGGGCACAATGAGGATTATTACTGTGAAGGGGGCACAATGGGGATTATTACTGTGAAGGCACAATAGGGATTTCTACTATGGAGGGGGCACAATGTGGATTTCTACTATGGAGGGGGCACAATGGGGATTTCTACTATGGAGGGGGCACCGTGGGCATTACTACTGTTAAGGGGGCACAATGGGCATTATTACTTTGAAGGGGCACAGTGGGCATTATTACTATAAAGGGGGCACAATGGGGATTATTACTATGAAGGGGGCACAATGGGGATTATTACTGTGAAGGGGGCACAATAGGGATTTCTACTATGGAGGGGGCACAATAGGGATTTCTACTATGGAGGGGGCACAATGGGGATTTCTACTATGGAGGGGGCACAATGGGGATTTCAACTATGGAGGGGGCACAGTGGGCATTACTACTGTTAAGGGGGCACAATGGGCATTATTACTGTGAAGGGGGGCGCAATGGGCAATATTACTATGAAGGGGGCACAGTGGGCATTATTACTATAAAGGGGGCACAATGGGGATTATTACTATGAATAGGCACAATGGGGATTATTACTGTGAAGGGGGCACAATGGAGATTTCTACTATGGAGGGGGCACAGTGGGCATTACTACTATTAAGGGGGCACAATGGCCTTTATTACTATGAAGGGGGCACCGTGGGCATTATTACTAAAAAGGGGGCACAAAGGGGAATTCTTACTATAAAGGGGGCACAATGGGAATTATTACTGTGAAGGGGGCACAATGGGGATTTCTACTATGGAGGGGGCACAGTGTGCATTACTACTATTAAGGGGGCACAATGGGGATTTCTACTATGGAGGGGGCACAGTGGGCATTACTACTATTAAGGGGGCACAATGGGCATTATTACTGTGAAGAGGGCAAAATGGGGAATATTACTGTGAAGGAGACACAAAGAGGGCATTACAACTGTGAAAGGGGCACAGAGAGGGCACAATGTGGGCATAACTACTGTGAGGGGGCACACATCTGTACAAAACTACTGTAAATGTTGTACAATGAGGGCAATACTCCTGTGAGGGGGTACAATTTTTGTAAAGTATGGGGGGGGGGGGGGGGAGGGGTGCCAAAGAAAGGACCCGCCCCGGGTGCCAAACACTCTAGGCACGCCACTGGTTAGAGTTACTAGTCTGTGTCAGTAGGTGGGGGGCTTCATCCACCAGCTGTGAGGACAAACAGCTCTCCTATCTCAACTTTGATATATGAGTTTTTAGTTACAACTAGATCATGTCAGTTAAGCCAGATGTACGCTATACATACGCACGGGGGTCTACGGCAGATCATCCAGCCAACCAGTACCCTGATCTGTACTGATGGAGGAGCAAGAGCTCAAAGATTTACAGTCTAATGTATTATACTTGGAGATAGCTATAATTTTTTGGGTGGCTAGCAGAAACCTGGGAGTGCCCAGAGAATGATCTCCTTGAGTTTTCTGATATATTCAAATTGATCCACGGATTCCTTGGCAAATTTCAACTTATTCAGGATGTCTTATTTTCAACAATGGGAATTTGCGGGGAGTTCTTGGCTTCACTTAATTGTCTTCTGATTGTAGCAATACTCACTGGTAACTTCAGATCTTCTTCGATCTTTCTGGAGGTGATCATTGGCTAAGCCTTTTTGGCAATTCTTCGATCCATTCGAACAGTAGTTCCTTGCTTCCTTCTGCATCTTTCAGATTTTGGTTGCCACTTCAAGGCATTTGAGATCAGTTTAGCTGAGTAGCCTATAATTTACTGCACTTCTCTATATGTTTTTCCCTCATAGAGAAGGCTGCGGCGCTCATAGGAGCTCCCGTGCCTTCTCAAACAGCTGATCGGAGGGGATCCCGGGTGTCGGACCCCCACCGACCAGATACTGATGGCATATCCAGTGGATAGGTCATCATATTTAAATCCCAGAAAACCTAAGACATGCCTAGATTTATCCAGATCCATCTCCAAGTTTACATGTGGCTCAATCTATGAGATCAGGTGTAACTCTCAATCACGCACACAAGAAATCACAGCAAAACAACAAGTCTTTTAATGTAAAAGTCCTAACAAACTGTACAAAACAGTAAAGGTTCTTGCAGAGACACTGTGGACGTGATGATTGTGACCAGAATATGGTTTACAGAAAGCAAATGACCATTTAATCCTGAGATCCATCTGCTGCTTGCTACATACACAATATACAAATATCACAATCTCAGAAGCTCCGGGTCCCGAAAGCTCATACCCAGGAGCACAATAGTTGTTCGGTGGATCTCATGGTCACTGACCAGCTATACTGCGTAATGCAGAGCGAACATGGGGGGGGGGGGGGCAAGTTCAACCATTTTTATTCTGATGTACAAGCTCCCATTCTATGCTTTCTAGCCATTCATTGTATCAGTAACGTTTTATATACATTTACTATAATACAGATGATGCTGGCACACAGAGAACACCCGTAAGGGAAGGCAATAAATAAGCATCTCTCGCTGGTGATATAAAGACACTGCTAAAAAGCACAGAACAAAGTTGTTAAAAAAAACGAATTAACTCATGGTGGAAATCTCGCTTAAAGTGGTTTTCTGGGAATTTACATATTTATGGCCTATCCTCAAGATAAGTCATCAATATGAGATCGTCGAGGGTCTCCCAGGATTCCTGCCAATCATCTGTATAAAGGCCATGTGACGTCACGTTCCTTGGTCGCATGGCCTAGGGGCAGCTCAGTCACATTCAAGTAAATGGGTCTGAGCTGCAATGCCAAGCAAAGCTGCTATATAATGGACGGCTTGGCAAGCTGCAAGGAGGCGTCCTCAGAAAGCTGATTGGGGATGCCTGAAGTTGGACCCCCACCAATCTCATATTGATGACCTACAGGACATCAATATGTAAAGTCCAGAGAACCCCTTTAACTAATGGCCCTTTTACAATTGCAGATGATCAGGCTAATTAGGAGAAACAAGGGTTCAAACGAATGCACATTTCCAATAACTGGCCCATGTACATGTGTTTGTCACGTATATGGCACCATGAAACGGTATGTTCTGCTAACCATTTGCAAATTGAATGATAGCAATAATTATTATTTGTTTCCCATTTACTTTGCATTGGGCCATGTAAAAAGGCTCTTTAAACGGGAACCGATTGAATTACATATCGCCGATCAGTGCTTGTTTGGATCAGTATTGCCCCATGTAAAAGGACCCTAATAAACAGACTCTCTGTTAGCAGCTGGTTATGCCTGGCTCGCCCTCTCTACTACATTACTAAATAAATGTGCACTATTGTAGCACTTGTGTGAACAGTGACTACAGGCCCCGGGTAATGCTGGATTTACTCTTGATTGTTCGTGGTTCTTGTTTCAGGCCATTGCTTTGAAACACCAAGGGGGTCATTTATCAACAGCTTTACAGCAGGTTTTTGCACAAAAATTTCTCTTGTGCTCGGCAAAAGTTTAACAAATGAATATGGTTTACTGGGGTTGAGTTTTAAAACTTTTAGACAGATTTATTAATACTAAAGGAGGTAAATGGTGCAATTTTTGCTGCAAATCTATGCAATCTAACGCTAGCAAATTTATTAAAAGATATGTGCCGTTTAATAATTTGGCACAGTTCACTCCAATTAGCAGTTTTTGGTCTGGCATATAACATTTTAATCTTCAAAGGGAACTCCATGTCAGACTATAGTCCGATAGATAGTCCCACTTCTATCTCTCCATAGACTGCAGCCACCAAACAGGACCCCCTTCTTGAGATGGATCCAGGTCCCAGAGATGGAAGTCGGATCTGTTGGACTTTTATGCTATATCCTATGGATAGGTCATAAAAGTCTGAAGTGGGACCCCCCCCCCCCTTAATAAATATCCCTCCAAGAGAAAGCATTGTATCACCCAGCTTTACAGGCATATTGAATAGCATCAAGAATATGATGAACATTTGGTCATATCAAAATATCATTCAGGAATCAAACCGTGTGGAAGCTGTAATGCTGGGCCACCTAGCTTGTAACCCACCATTCCTAAGAAATTATATAGCCAAGAGATGGATGACTAGAACTTAAGAGGCATAAGAGGATGAAAAAAGGCTAAAATATTTTTCCAATGAAAATGCACTTATATACTCTTTTGGGGATGGAGGGGGATAGTTATTCAAGTTGACATATAAAATAGTTAAAACTTTATTATTAAAACAAGGCTGCTGCTTCCATTCTGCTCCTTACTGCGCCCTTCCAAAGTGAAATGTACAGGACTGACATTTTGTGAGATCCCCTATTTACCACAAAAACATGGTGTACACAGCACCACAAACTTTACATAAAACGCAACAGACATGGAATGATAACAAAAATTTATCTTAAATATACAGAAGGGAGATCTGGAACCTGAGGCTGATTTAAGTCAAAGAAAGAGACAAATCATTTGTGTATTTGCCATTTGTTCGCTGCCAAGCCAGTGCGAGTCGCTCTGAACCGTTTCGAATTCACAGATTATAAAAAGGTACTTATCCAAAAAGATAATGTTAATTGTGCCAACCGGTAATCTCTGTCCTGCTAATACAGCCTCAGCCTCCTAATACTTTATCAGTGTTACATTGTAACTTCTCCAAAGTTCTTGTAAGACAAGTACAGCTTAAGGATCCACAAAGGTGACTGCAATGTATCGGGTTCCTTTGGTGGTTGGGAGTCCCTCGTGGTAATGAGTCAGTCGTCCTGGGTGCATCAAGGCCCATCCTTTCCTTGGGGCTCTTATGGAACAGTTGTAGCGAATGAAATTGCAGCCACCTCCCTGCACAAGAACAGTGGTTAGAAACGACATATTCTTCCCATAGTGAGGTTATGTACCAAATTTAAAGGGGTCAGGACTACACTGCCCTTATTAAATGAGGACCTCGTTATTAGTATTTGTAGCATTACTACGTAGTAACTGTATGGCTTACATTCGGAGATGGTGCAAAGGACAAACCGTACTGCAACCCACACAAAATCATCAAAGCAACTTTGTAACTGACCTCATAATCCTGTCCCACGCTGTTCAGAGCTATATTAATAGTAAAGGTCGATGCATCGTGGTGCGGAACAAGGGATGGCTGTTCATCAGGTCTGTACCGTACGACAAAGGCCAACTCAAACTGAGCCTGCAGAAAGAAATACAGAGGTAAGGATGCAAAACCCTTGCAAATGGATTCTGAGTTAACAGGAGGGCTGAACCTCATCGATCAGCAAGAGAGTAGCTACCAAGAGTCTCTTACACAACCTATTCATTTCAGTGAGGATTGTGTAATACTTCATTCCCCCTGTTGAGGCGCTGCAGGAGAACTGAACATTTGCATAGTCGCCTGGGTCCCGCATAGGTTACAGCTGACTGCTGGGGGTGTCAACAGAGGGATATCCTGTGATCAGCTATCTCTGGGGAACAAAAAGGAAGGGTCCAAAGGGAACAATCCTTTTATCACAGAGGTGACCATGGCCTTATTGGTGAAATCGGAATCGATGTAAAGACACTCCTCTACACCAGTGATACCTACCTGAGTATAATAACCTGGAAACATTTTCTCTGTAATGGGCGCAATAAAGTCCAGCAGGAATTTCTGCCATTCCTTCTCATAACTGATTTGGTTCATGTGAATATCAATTGTTGGAACATTTTCATATCCTCCTTGCAATCTCTCATCCTGTAATGATTCAAGAGAATGAACATGGTTTAGTATCAGATCCAGATTATTTTATGCAGTACCCCGCAGCAGACTGTAGGTGGCGCTAAACTATGCAAACAGCACCTACTACTGACGAGTTATAAGGATAACATCACTATAATGCCCTTTAACTCATGCAAACATTCACGCAGTTAAATGGGTGTTCCCATATCACCAGGATATGCCAACACTTTGTGATCGATGTGGGTCTCATCTCTAAGAACTGCAGGCAGGTTTGCAGGGGTTTAGCAGGGAAATGTTTTTTTAAAGAAAAAACAAAGAAAAAAATAAAAATAAAATACAAAAGGGTCCAAAACATGTTAAAAATAATGAGAATTGTAACTCGATCCACCTCTGCGAAATTCCCTGCCGCTGCTTTTCTGCCACTGTTGCAGCCCCGGCTGTAGGGAAATGCAGAGCTATGTTGCTGGCTGTCCTGTGTATAACCATTTAAAGGGGTTTTGAGGACTTAGATATTGAGAACGTGTCCTTTAGAATAAGTCATCAATATCTGAGTTGTGGGGGTCCAACACCCATCAGCCCCACTAATCGTGCTAAAATAAAAATAATTAACTTTTCCTCCATCTATCTGCATTCAATACCCCATGATGAGAAAGCGAAAACAGAATTTTAGAAAATTCTGCAAATGTATTAAAAAAAGAAAAACTAGAATTTCCCATGGACATAAGTATTTAGAACCTTTGCTATGAAAATTGAAATTTATCTCTGAGGGCCTTCTATTCTCTTGATCATCTTTGAGATGTTCCTACACCTTGACTGGAGTCCACCTGTGGTAAATTTATTTGATTGGACATGATTTGGTAAGACTCACAGCTGACAATGCATATCAGAGCAAAATCCAAGGCACTAGGAGAAAAGAACTGCCTGTAGAGCTCAGAGACAGGATTGTGTGGAGGCACAGCTCTGGGGAATAATTTCTGCTGCACTGAAAGTTCCCAAGAGCACAATGGCCTCCATAATTCTTAAATTGGAACAACCATGACTCTTCCTGGGGCTGGCTATCAAACTAAGTAATGGGTGGAAAAGGACCCTGGTAAATAAGGTGACCAAGAACCCAATGGTCAATCTGACTAAGCAAAAAAGATCTTGTGTGCAGATGGGAGAAACTTCCAGAAGGTGTAGTGCCAGGTGTCGGACCTGTGATATTGATGAATTATGATGAATTATCAATATCTAAGTACTGAAGTGGGTCTGTCAGCAACTTTAATAAAGTATTGCGTACCCAGCTGCTCCTTCCTTAGGCTGTCAGCAGTTATGCAGGGTTAAGCTTTTTTTTCCAGCAGGACTGGAATTACTGAACTTTTGCTCTACTATTCTAACATATTGTGCACCTACAAGTGCCCCGGGGGCAGTTCCTCACTGTGAACAGAGCTGTTTGACAACCCCTCCCCCCTGCTTTGAGTGACAATTACAGCGACAGACCTATCATAAATATACGCCAGTTTTTCTGGTGTGAAAAAGTTGCAAACTGCATTTTTGCGACTTTTCAACACCACTTGCACAAAATCTTTTGCACAAATGGAATTTCTCTGTCGCCTTTGCCACTTTCCCAAAAAGAGGGCGTTATGAGGGCGGGGAAGGGCCAACCATATTTATCCACTGAAATATCAATATAGGTGCAGGGACTGCCGTAGACCGCCAGTCTATGATAATCTGCCCCATTGAGTCTAACTAGGAGACCACTGCAGCACGCTACAGTGAGTGGCCATCTTAGGGGCACTTGAGGGAATGTGCCCAGTGGAATAAAATATTAGTTTCTTAGTCATGCAGATAATAAAAGTTCAAATAAAGATATGATTATCCAGCTCACTGTGGCCCCTACTTAACGCTGGGTCAAAACTGCTAACAGATTATCTTTACGCTGGGTTCACACATGAGCGTACTTACATGCGCTCTGTATGCGCAATTTTATCCAGCGTTTACATACGCGGCTCCGGAAACAAGCAAACGCCCATTGCCGCGCGTTCCCGGAAGTCTATGTACGGGAACGCGCGACCATACGCCCCAAAGAAGCTCCTGTACTTCTTGGGGCGTAGGGCGTTTTACAGCACATTCGTACGCGCTGTAAAACGCTCAGGTGAGAACCATGCCAATAGGGAATCATTGGTTCTTGCCTGTTGAGCGTTTTACAGCGCGTAGGAACACGCTGTAAAACGCTCAGGTGTGAACCCAGCCTTAAGGCAATTGAGTACTCCTTACCTTGTTGTTTCCTTTTGACCACTGACCATTGTGTTCCATTTCTTCCACAATCTCATTACATGCTGTTTCAGTAAATATTGGGAACCAGTACACGTCTGGACATGGCTGAGAAGTAGAGAAAACAATTTTTATGTTAAAATACACAAATCACAAAAAATAATGAATCTCCAAACTATAATATTTAACCCCTTAAGCACACCTATTTCGGCCTTTAGCGCACAGCCATTTTTTCATCTGCACCAAAATAATGTTTCTATTGACGTAGCTGTACGAGGGCTTGTTTTTGTAGGATGAGATCTAATTTGTAATGTCACTATTTTGGTGTGTGGGGGGGGAGACTTGAGAGAGAGAACATATTCATTTTTCTTAACTCTTTCAGGGAGAAATGGAAAAAAAATGATTTGCACCTCATTTAGTAAATGTTTTAGACTTGTCAACTTGTCAGATAAGGGCCATTACTTAGAGGAACAGGGGCTTAGTTTGTTGGAAAGAGGGAATGTCTTAAGATGTGACAATGTTCTCCAAAACTTTGGCACAAAATTCTGATGCAAACAAAGTAAGGCTACTTTCACACTTGAAGTAGCCTTTTCTGGCAGGCTGTTCTCGGCATGTTTGCCGTGCTGCAGTCGGACCCCCGGCCCGCCCCCATTATAGTGAATAGGGCTGGAGTGGACTTCCACCAGCACGTTGGACCTGCGGTAACACGGATCCGGCAGGCTGTTCCCCCGCTGGAACAGCCTGAGGAAAAAGGCTACCACAAGTGTGACAGTAGCCTTAGCCAACTAATGGTATTATATACCAAAGTAAAATGTTAAGCTAATACCAAATTTATTCTTTATGTTTTACTACTTATGCACAATGAAATAAAAAATGGATTCTTTTATTTTGCCACATTCTGAGGACCATATCTTTTTATTTTCCATTGATGGAGATGTGCAAGTTTTTTTAGACCTGTAATTTTCATTAATATGAATCTGCAGAGCATTCAGAAAATCTTCGGACCCTTTCATTCCCCCCCCCCCCCCCCCCCCACATTTTCTTATGTTGCGACCTTGTGCTAAAAATAATAATAATCTAATCTAAATAATAAAAATAAGTTTTCTCCCATCATTCTGCACTCAATACCAGATAATGAGAAAGTGAAAACAGAAAGTTTGGAATTAAAAATTTACTGAAAAGAAAAACTAAAATTTTGCATGGACATAACTATAAAGACCCTTTGCTATGACACTTGAAATTTAGCTCTGGAGGCCTCCCATTTCTCTTGATCATCTTTGAGATGTGTCTACACCTTGATTGTCCACCTGTGGTAAATTCAGTTGATCGCATATGATTTGGAAAGACACATCCCTGTCTATATAAGGTCTCACAGATGACAATGCATATCAGAGCAAAAACCAAACTATGTGGAGAAGAACTGCCTGTAGAGCTCAGAGACAGGATTGTGTGGAGGCACATCTATGGAGAAGGATACAAGAGCATAGTGGCTGGAACAACCAGGACTCTTGCTTGAGCTGGCCTCCCAGCCAAACTAAGTAATCAGGGGAAATGGGTCTTGGTAAGAGAGGTGTCCAAGAACCCAATGGTCACTCTGACTGAGCTCCAAAGATCCTGTGTGCAGATTGGAGAAACTTCCAGAAAGTCAACTATCACTACAGAATTCTACCAATCTGGTCGGAAAGAAGCCTCTCCTTAGTAAAAAAAAACAAAACACCTAGAGTTTTCAAAAATGCACCTAAAGGACTCTCAGACTGTGAGAAACAAGATTCTCCGATTCATCTGATGAAATCAAGACTGAACTTTTTTGGCCTCAATTCTTAGCGTCATGTTTGGAGGAAACCAGGTACTGCTTAATACCATACCTACAGTGTAGCATGGTGGTGGCAATATCATGCTGTGGAGCTGTTTTCCAGCAGCTGGGACAGGGAGACTGGTCAGGGTTGAGGGAAAGCTGAATGGTGCAAAGTACAAAGATATTCTTAATGTAAACTTGATCCAGAGTGCTCTGGACCTCAGACTGGGCTGAAGATTCATCCTGCAACAAGACAATGACCCTAAGCACACAGCCAAGACAACACAGGAGTGTCTTAGGGACAACTCTGTAAATGTCCTTGAGTGGACAAGGCAGAGCCCTGCCTTGAACCCAATCAGACATCTTTGGAGAAACCTGAAAATGGCTATCTACTGTCCCCATCCAACCTGACAGAGGTTGAGAGGATCTGCAGAGAAGAATGGTAAAAAATCCCCAAATCCAGGTGTGCAAACCTTATGGCATCATTCCCAAGAAGACTGGCGGCCATAATCACTGCCAAAGGTTCTTTAACTAAATCCTGAGTAAAGTGTGCGAACACTTATGTCAAAGCAAGATTTTAGTTTTTCCTTTTCAATAATTTCTAAAAAAACATTGAACATTCTGTTTTCACTTTCTCAGTATGGGGTATTGAATGCAGACTGATGGGTGAAAGCTTGATTTTTTTTTTATTTTAGCACAAAGTTGCAACATAAGAAGTGAAAGGGTCTGAAGACTTTCTGCATGCACTGTAAAATGTAGAAAATGAAAAAAAAAACACCAAGAAAAACAAACCATAATCACTTTTTATTCTGTGTTTTATTTTTTTGTTGGAGGAAGAGTATCTTCCCCCCCCCCCATAATAAAGCATATTTTTATTTCTGAAATTGCGCAGCCTATACCCTCACCTACTGTGTTCTCACCTTACCTTATAGATTGCAAGCTCTTGCGGGCAGGGACCTCTCCCCCTCTGTACCAGTCTGTTTATAGTTTATTGTTTAGTGTATTTATATATTTGAGTAGCCCCGTCTGGATATACAGCGCTATAGAATTAAAGGGGTTGTCTCGTCACAGACAATGGGGGCATACCGCTAGGATATACCTCTATTGTCATAGGTGCGGGTCCCACCGTTGGGACCCACACCTATATCAAGAACGGAGCCCTGATAGTGTTGAAGGGCGCATTGCGCAGCCGCCCTACATTCATTTTTTATGGGGCAACCGGAAAAACCCGAGTGCTGGCTCGGCTATTTCCGTCAGGCCCATAGACGTGAACGGGAATGGTGGCCGGTCATGCGCGGTGTGCTCTTCTTCACTACTATGGGGAGCGCACTTGAGAGAAGGGAGACAGCACACACACACTGCGCGTGCTGTGTCCTCATACAGCTGATCGGCGGGGGTGGTGGGAATCAGACCCCCGCCGGTCTGATATTGACGACATATCCTGAGGATAGATCATCAATATTAAAAGCCCAGAGAACCCCTTTAAGTCATAGGGTACCAGTAGAAGCTCCTACATTCTCATGTTTTATGGATAACTTTCATATTTTTCAAAGTTTGTAATTTATCATTGTTTCTAATAAACACTCACCGATTCCATCAGCTTGCCTTTCAGGGCCAACGTGTGATTGGGGTGAATGTATTTTTCTTTCCAATCCTATCAAAATCAGAAAAAATGTGTTTTAGAATGACAAGCATAACATGTCCATTGTGATTCCCACTGGATCATGTGTTCTGTGCTGAAGACCATACCTGGATGTTCTCAAATATCTGCCACAGGTCATTGTGAAGATAAGTCGTCTTGTACTTTTCAAAGGAGAGGATGTGGCCAAATACTTGTCTGTTCGTCACAAACATGAAGACTCCCTACAGGTGAGACATTACAATTGTAATAAACCAGCACAAACCATCATATTCAAGGAAAAGAGTCATCAGCCCTAAAAGCCGTGAAAAGTCTTCACTGCTATTAACAAAGCTTAAAGGGGTACTCCAGGATTTTAAAGGGAATCTCTCACCAGTGACCGCTCTATAAAACGGTTTGTATAGCTCTGGTTCTCCTAATTAAAACGCAGATTTTTAGGCTGATCTGAGGCGCCGTTCCCGAGTTATGATACTTTTGTGGCATCACCATTGCTCTTATTGCACCTAAGCTCCACTCTGTGGTCAGCGCCTCCCTGACTGCTTTGGTGGACTGGGCCAGGCAATAGCAGATCAAAGTGATTCTGACACGCTGCACCCCTGCCGATCAGCTGTCACAGCTGGACGCTGGCACTGGGAATACACAGCTCTGTCCATTGTGTAGTGGGTGGACCCGATTCACTTCAGTGGGAGCACAGTTATCAGCTCCGTCAGGGTGTCAGATGCTCGCCGATCTGATAATGAGGCCTATCCTGATGTCAGGCGATCAATATCAAAATCCTGGACAAGGTGCTTTCTGGTTTTATGTAAATAAATATTAAAGAGGACCTTCCCTGGCTGTGCCGCAATCTAATCACAGCGGAGAGAAAAAAAAAAAGCTCACCTTCTCCCTGGCTGGGACGCTCTCCGCTGTGATTAGATCGCGGCACAGCCAGGGAGAAGGAGACGTCCATAGAGAAACCCTGGCGTCTCCTCCTCCCTGTACCGATGCTCAGTATTAACATACTGAGCGGGAACATTTCTGGGGGGCACAGAGGGGCATACGAGTGGTATTTAAAAAAAAAACAACCAGGGTGTCAGCATCAGCGAATGTAAGGTAATTAATTAAACTAGAAATTTCCCATGAAAGGTCCTCTTTAATCAATATGTGAATGAAAAGTTCCACAATTTTCTTATAGACTTTTTGTTTCATTTTCTCCTCGCGTTAAAGATATGTTTGCAGTCAGTGAATAAAAGCTATTTTATTTACATTTAGAGGCTGTAAACCCCCATATATACCTAGTCCCACTCTTAAATGGATACAGCTCTATTCAGTCCTGGACCCCAGCCTGATACACTGCAGCGAAGTACCAGAAAGCTCAGCACAGCTGCTGCGGGGGCATTGTCTAGACTGCATACAGCTGTATCATTGACTCCCTGTGTATGGGTTTGTTCCTCTAAATCTAAGCATGAGGGTCTGTGTTCATTGACAGCAAGCAAATGTTTTAAAAATTCTGAAGAACTGAACAGTGGCATACACAAATCTCATAGGGCACCCTTGCAATACTCAGTATAGGCCTCCCCACCCCACCCAGTTTCCCAGTCAAAAACACCCAGGCTACATGAAAATGTAAAACAAGACTCCCCAGATCTTTTTTATAAAAAACGACACACTCTGCCTTACCCACTTTTTCGAATTGTATGTTATAAAAAATGGAGCAGTTGCTTTATAACTACGATGCTCGTTCTGACCGCTGTACTTCTCAATGTATTTACATCAGAGAACTGGCATAATACACTACCACTAGGGGGAGCTCACTGCAGAATCTCTATGCACTGAGCTCCCCCTAGTGGCGGTTGAAAATGCAGTAAATCTACAGTATTTCAGGAGTGGGAGATACAGTTCAGTGCTGTGCATACCCCCTCCCCCGGGCTCCATAACAGTTGTGTGGTCAGCCTGGAACTAAAACAACACATACTAACTAAGTTTAATTTGCACATGCATTAAAAGTTATTTACATAAAACCAGAAACTTCCTTTAATTTTTGCACAAATTAACAATTCCAAAACTTTCTAACAGACCTCCCCCTTTCAAACTCCCGGCTTTCTGTCAGTGAATGGAAACTTGCTTGTATGAAGAGGATGAACTAGTACTCCTCACATTTCCAGTTCGTCACTGTGTATCAGTGTAAATTAGGGATGCCCAACCTGCGGCCCTCCAGCTGTTACAAAACTACAACTCCCAGCATGCCCGGACATCCTACAGCTATCAGCCTACAGTAGGGCATGGTGGGAGTTGTAGTTTTACAACAGCTGGAGGGCTTCAGGTTGGGCATCCCTGGTGTAGATGATCCTCTATGAGCTAAACACAGCAGCACTGAAATCTCTCCTGGCCGGCCTCCAGGCCGAGAGCTCTGGCCAGTTGTAACTACACCTTCAGGGCTTTCTAACCACTGAATGGTCTATCCTTCGTGGCTTTCAATACCAATTTTCATAGAGTCTCCAATGGATAAGTCAGCAATGTTCAATAATACAGGAGCTGGCAGATTTATCATTCAGGAGTCTGGAAAAGCTAGGTGACAATCTGTGGTGGCTATTCAATAGAAGACTCAAATTTGTAATACCTATCTCAGTTTGATTGTCCTACTGACCTTTCTGCGCACATTGTCACAGAATGCCATGTCTGGATCCAGACTTCCGCTGTGGAACAGATCATACTGGCTCAGTGGTTTCCTCAGGACACTGCCTTTCACCAAGTAGACATTAGTGATGTAAGGGACATTCCAGATTCCACTGTAAAACACAGGATTTGTCAGTCAAACTCTACGAGCAAAAAATGTCTAAAGTATATAAAGCAATTGGCACATGCCCTGTACCCCCCAATGTGCAGCAGATTATTGGCACATTTTGCTTAGTAACCGTACCCCATAATGCATGCTTATCTACTGCTCGTGTCCTGACTTATTCCCCTAAAAAAATGTATCTACTGACCTACAGTTTTGCTCTTTTACTTACATTCTTTGTCTTTGAACAATGTCTATATAATCCTCTGACCGAGCATAAAACCCATCTGAACTCAAAGCACCCCAAAAGTTGGACCACAGATCCTGAAGGCGGCTGACCATGGGAACAATGAGTGACCTGAAGAAAGACCAGACAAACATGTACAGTTACATCTCCTACCATCATTCAGCCACATTGTATTCATGACACCCACATGGCTCCTTACTTGTTCTGTTCAATGAGAGTCCGCAGCACACTGGCATTTTTTAGAACCACCTGGACATCAATTGAAAAGTAATATTCACACTCTGGGTTCTGGCGGCAGATGTCCCTAGAGAAAATCAGCTAAATATTAATTTTGGAAATGAGGGATTTCAGTGGTTTATTAATACTATGTAGTTCACATGGTCACCACAATGAACCTGGACTAAGACTTTTCTTAAAAGGGTTCTTCACTGATGATCTATCCTTTGGAGAGGTCATCAGTATCTGATTGGCGGGGGATCCAACACCCAGGACCCCCACCAATCAGCTGTTTGAGAACACAGCGGCACTTGCAGTAGTGTCACTGCCTTCTCGCAGGCCAGTGACGCCATGACTATGTCTAATGGTCTAGGTGCAGCTCAGCCCTATTGATTGGTGGGGGTCCATAGATCATCAGTAAGAAAAAGATTAAAAAAAAACTTTAAGGAGGCTAAACATGACAGCCCTACCACTACTACCATGGAAAAAAAACAAAATGGCCATATTTACTGTACACTCACATTCCAGCATTACGAGCTTCAGCAAAGTTAGACGTTTCCTCAGGTCCTACATTTTTGACGTTGTTGTATCCTGAGCTGTGTTCCTGCAGAAATTTCTCCACATGTTTCTGGTGATGAAGTTCCTGGTGACAAAAGACAGAGGTTGAAAAAAGCCAATACACTGGAGAACTTTTACCATTTACCATTTGCCAATATCCATTTAACCAGTTAGCATTCACTAATCTCAACCCAACCACTTATAAAGCACAAACAAGTTCACCTCAAGCAGTTACAATTCACCAAGATGAACTCAGTCACTCACCGCTCACCAAGCACAGCCCAACGAGTTACCGTTCACGAAGATGAACCCAGTCTGTTACTGATCACCACGCACAACCCAAACAGTTACTGATCACCAAGCACAACCCAACCGGTTACCATTCACCAAGCACAACCCAACTGGTTACCATTCATCAAGCACAACACAACTAGTTACCAAGGACAAGTTACACTCAACAATCTTAACTCAACCAATTACCATTCACCAAGCTTAACCCAACCAAGTACCGTTCACCCAGCAAAACCCAAATAGTTACCATTCACCAAGATAAACCCTGCCAGTTACTATTCACCCAGCGTAACCCAACCAGTTACCATTCCAACCAGTTACCAGGCACCAACCTCAGCTCAATCGTCTGCCACTCCACGAGCACAATCTAACAGTTTAACATTCACCAATCTCAACTCATCAATTACCATTTGGCAATATAATTCCAACCATTTAATCACCAACGTCAACTCACTTACCATTCACAAAAATCCACCCAACCATGTGTGCCCTGTGAATTGTATCCACACACTGCAGTGTGCTGGTAAAACAGCTCTGACTTACATGGTTGGCAATATAAAGCTGAATTCTTTTTTTTGGATACTGCAAGTTAGTCAGTCTTTTAAAAAACTCAGAAACAAATGGCGTTGGTTGCTCGATGAAGATGCCAACTACGACCAATGGGAAGGAATCGTCAGTCTGTCAAAGAAAAATAGAAAATGCTTGTTACTGATCATAAAGACAATGTAAACTTGAGAAACCTGAAACATAAATAAGTTAGGAAGCTGAGAAATCAGTGGAAAGGATCCACATTTTTTGTCACTTTATTAAAGGGTCTTTGTTAATATGCTTTGTGGTGTCCATACCTATTCATAGAAATGACCTCTCTAGAATCTATAGGCGATGGCCAAGGGGAGATGAAGGGTTAAGGTGAACTGATGAGGACAAATCTCCAAAAAATCTAAAATTCTTGAAATGCTATGGTTATTTCAGGTTACTGGAAGTTCAGTTGCTTTACCTTAAATTCTTGCAGGCTTCTCAAGCCTTCTTCACAGATGACACAGCCAGTCTCGAAGGTCCATACACGAGGAATGTAATTTCCCATGTAGTTCATAAGAAGCTGAAACACAGACACAAATACAGTAGACCATTACAGTTCAGCACAAGAGCTAAGGCAGACAAAGTGTAACTTCTAATTACATTTCTTAGGCATAATGAGTATACTACAGCCTGCAAATCAGGACCAGTGCAAGATGACTAATGTATGTACACAGTGACCACTAGCAGAACAGTGAGTGCAGCTCTGGAGTATAATACAGGATGTAACTCTGGATCAGTACAGGATGAGTCATGTAATGTAGGTTGTGGGGTTTCGCTCTGGTAGATAGGGTAAGTACTTGAGGCAATTGCACAAAACAGCACGTAACTTTGCAGTCTTGGTGTTTATTCACACACAATGGAAAGTTCATAGAACACAAATCACCATGCTGGCAGTTCTGCCTCCAGTAGTCTACAGCAGGCTTTAGGGGGCCCGTTTCCCCAGCATGCGGTTCTCAGCCCTCCAGCACGGCACAAAGCCTCAGATCCCAAAAACAGAGACCCCTCTGCTGAGCCCAGCTGCCTATTTAAGGACAGCCAGGTGCTGCCAAAACCCGGACAGGCACTTAAACTGTAACTGGAAACCAGCCCACCCGCACATGCTGGGAGGAAAATACCTGCCTTGACAGACACAACCCCTCAAGGTGTCACATACCCCCCCCCCCCCTTTGTTCAACCCTGAGGGGGTGGACACACGCCAGACAATGCACCCGGGACAGGGCATCTGCGTTTCCCTGCAACCGGCCTGCTCTGTGTTCTACCGAGAACTTAAAGTTCTGCAGAGACAAAAACCATCTGGTGGTCGGTCATCAGACGGAATTTTCTCCCCAACACATGGTAGCAGAGAGACTCGAGTGCCCACTTGATAGCCAGGCACTCTCTCTCCACTATACTGTACCTGGTTTCGGCTGGGGTGAGCTCGCGGCTGAGAAAGATAACGGGATGCTCCTCCCCGTTGACTTCCTGAGACAGTACAACACCGAGGCCTACTTCGGAGGCATCCGTTTGTACCACGAACTCCCTCTTGAAGTCGGGCATCACCAAAACCGGTGACCCGAACAGGGCCGACTTCAAAGTGGCAAAAGCCTCTTCCGCCCAATCATCCCAGCGAACCATCACTGATTTTCGTCCCATTAAGAGCCCTGTCAAGGGCGCGGCAAGAGTAGCAAAGTGGGGAACAAACCTCATGTAATAGCCCACCATTCCCAGGAATGACTTTATTTGCCTAGTGGCGACAGGTCAGGGCCAATTCCGTATCGCCTCTATTTTGTTCACTTGGGGTTTGATGACTCCGCGCCCAATGACCTACCCCAGGTACTTAGTCTCTTCTAACCCTATCGCACATTTTTTTGGGTTAGCGGTTAGGCCAGCTTTCCGAAGGGAGTCCACTACAGCCTGTACTTTGGGTAGGTGACTCTCCCAGTCGGTACTGTGTATGACAATATCGTCCAGCTAAGCCGAAGCGTACCGACGATGTGGACGAAGCACAATGTCCATTAGTCGCTAAAAAGTGGAGGGGGCGCCATGCAGACCAAAGGGTAAGACCTTATATTGATACAGCCCCTCAGGTGTGATGAAGGCAGTTTTCACTTTGGCAGCCTCCGTTAAGGGCACCTGCCAGTACCCTTTCGTTAGGTCCAAAACAGAAAAATACCGGGCTTGTCCTAACCTCTTGATGAGCTCATCCACCCGGGGCATGAAATACGCATCTAATTTAGAAACCTCGTTAAGTTTTCGAAAGTCGTTACAAAACCGCAACGTCCCATCCGGCTTGGGTATCAATACTATTGGACTGGCCCACTCACTTTTTGACTCCTCAATGACGTATAGCTGCAACATTAGCTGCACCTCCTCCGATATGGCTTGTTGCCGAGCCTCAGGTACCCGGTATGGTTTTAATCAGACTTCTGTCTGAGGCTCAGTGACAATGTCATGCTGGATTATGAAAGTGCGTGCAGGGAGGTCCGAAAACACATCCATGTTCCGACTAACGAACTCCATGGCCTCTTGAGTCTGTTTAAAGGAGAGGCTGTCAGCAATTTTTACTGTGGCAACCGCCTCTCTTGCATCAGACAGAGGGGCCGGTACCTCTTCTAGAAAACCCGGCCGTGGGCTGTCTTCTGTACAGGTTTCCCTATCTTTCCACGGTTTGAGTAAATTCACATGGTAAACCTGCTCCGGCTTTCACCGCCCTGGCTGGTGTACCTTGTAGTTTACATCTCCAATTTTTCGAGTACATCGTAGGGCCCCTGGCACCTAGCCAGGAACTTACTGTCCATGGTCGGCACCAGAACCAAAACCCGATCACCCGGGTTAAAGATCCAGATCCGAGTCTGCCAATTATAGACCCGACTCTGGGCTCGCTAAGCTGCCTCCATATGCTCCCTAACAAGATCCCAAAAACAGAGACCCCTCTGCTGAGCCCAGCTGCCTATTTAAGAACAGGCAGGTGCTGCTAAAACCCAGACCGGCACTTAAACTGCGGTCCGGTATTTGACCTCACCTGGCTGGACACCAGCCCAGCCGCACATGCTGGGAGGAAAATACCTGCCTTGCCAGACACAACCCCTCACTGTGTCACAATGTACACAGTGACTCCCCCAGCAGAATAGTGAGTGCAGCTCTGGAGTATAATACAGGATGTAACTGAACACGATTACAAGATATGTAATGTATGTACACAGTGAATCCACCAGCAGAATAGTAAGTGCAGCTCTGGAGTATAATACAGGATGTAACTCAGGATCAGTGTAGGATAAGTAATATAATGTATTAATGTAGATTAATTTCAGAAACAGTGCCACATTTGTCAGTTGGTTTTGTCTGGTATTGCAGCTATGCTCCACAGAAGTAGATCAGGCTGAGGTCAAAATAGATCAAAGTATGAAAACCTGCAATGATCAATATAAAACCTTACCTTGGATGGTCCATTCCCATTTATTAGCACAGGAAGAGTGTCATAAACCATATTCCGGGCTCTCACCCTCCCATTCTCAAACTTTAACACAACATCCCCTGAAAGAGAAAACACAGATCACATCCTTACAATCACATCATTACATTACATAATGTAATTTTATATTATTTTTTTATGTATTTTATATCGGAATCTAAGGTTGATTTCTAATAACCATCTATATTTATGAACCGTTGAGTAAACGAGAAACAGAATATCAGTAGAGACATCCAATTAAATGGCATGTAGGATTCCCAAGTTGCTGTTTGTTAAGGGCAATTAAACTTCTAGAAGGAATAACAGAGGAATGGACGTAGAGATATAGGAGATGATTTTCCACAATTGTTATTTCATGGAGAATGCATGTAGATACTAAAATGGACATGTCACGAGAAGGTACATGCCCTCTTAAAAGGCAGAAGTGAAGGACACACTTGGCCGACTGAGAATAGCAGGCACTATGATGTGGAACATATAGGGGGAAATGACTGACTGGTGTTAGGTATGACAGGCCTTAGATATTGTGAGGTTGGCTTCTGTTTATGTGTTTTTAAAAGGATTGTCCAACTTTTTTTTATACTGATGACCTATGCTCAGGATAGACCATCAGTATCTGATAGGTGGGGATCTGAGACCCGGTACCCCCACCGATCAACTGTTTGAGGAAGCCGCACCATCAGGAGCTCCTGCGAGTGCAGTGGGCTCTTCGCAGCTCATCAAGCACAGCGCCATACATTGTATTGTGGCAGTGTTTGGTATCGCAGCCTAGCCCCATTCACTTCTATGGGACTGAGCTGCTCCTAGGCCACGTGATCGATAAACGTGACGTCACTGACCTCCTTAAAAAGCTAATTGACAGGGGTTCCGGGTGTTGGTCATCAGTATAAAAAGGTCAGAAACCCCCTTTAAGTTCACTAGTTATCTGATATATGTAACTGTGGTGTACTTTACTGCCATACCATCTCTAGCATATTGTTGAAGGCTTGTTTCTGCCATTTTCTCTCATTTTATACGTATGTAAAACTAACTAAAATGTAAAATGGAGTCAATGCACTGTATGTTGGTTCCACTGAATTACTAATGTTAAAAAATAAATGTACTCACCCTCCGAACCATGAAGATTCTGGAAGATTCGACATCTGTGATCTAAGGTGATGTTAATCTTCTCCTTAATGGGAAAAAACAAATAGAAGTCGATTTTGCAGCTGTCATCTGATTTTACACATAGGTACACACAGGTACATTTAATCCTGCTATATGAGCAGCAGTCCAGGCGGAAAGAGGCCTCTCCCTGTAAGTTATACTAAAATGTCCTAACCTGCCGGAAATCAGCACAGTCATGAGGAGTATTAAAATCTGACATGAGGTGATTCACTTTGCTCTGAAAAATACTGACAATGTCCAGTGAAGATATTCTTGTACATAGGAGCAGTATTATAGTAGTTATATTCTTGTACACAGGAGGCAGTATTATAGTAGTTATATTCTTGTACACAGGAGGCAGTATTATAGTAGTTATATTCTTGTACATAGGAAACAGTGTTATAGTAGTTATATTCATGTACACAGGAGGCAGTATTATAGTAGTTATATTATTGTACATAGGAGGCAGTATTATAGTAGTTATATTCTTGTGCATAGGAGGAAGTATTGTAGTAGTTATATTCTTGTACATAAGGGGATACTATTACAGTATCTATATTCTTGTACATAGGGAGCAGTATAATAGAAGTTATATTCTTGGACACAGGGGGCAGTATAATAGTAGTTATATTCTTGGACACAGGGGGCAGTATTATATTAGTTACAGTATGATCCTGTACATGGGGGCAGTATTATAGAAGTTATATTCTTGTACATAGGGGTTGTATTATATCAGATATCGTCTAGTACATAGGGGTATTAAAGTAAGTATATGCTTGTACATATGGGCATCATTATACTAGTCATATTATTTTACATGGAGTAGGATTACAGTATATTCTTGTACATAGGAGCAGTGTTATAGTGGTTGTATATTTGCACATAGGGGGCTATATGGTAGTTATATTGGTAGTATTATAGCAGTCTTGTACAAAAGGGGTCAGTATTATAGTAGGTATATTCTTGTACATAGGGACAGCATTATAGATGGGGGCATCTATATTAGAGCTGGTGTATAAGGTAATGTACATGGTTAATCAAGCTAATATCTACTGGTTTGAAAAGTGAGAAATAGTAAAAAAAAAAAAGTGACACTTATCTAAACCAAAAATAAACACACAGCAGGTTACACTTCCCTACTGACATTGCTCTTTGCAACTCATACAAAATGCATAAGTCATCAGGAATCAGCAATGAGCACAGAGAGACGAGCTAACAGATTAGTGGCTGGAGTAGTCCTTCAGCCATGACTGCTTCAACCTATTCACTTACTCTTTTCACTGGGTC
The DNA here is from genome assembly GCF_905171765.1 of Bufo bufo. Lineage (NCBI taxonomy): Eukaryota > Metazoa > Chordata > Amphibia > Anura > Bufonidae > Bufo > Bufo bufo. The sequence goes on along the minus strand of NC_053389.1, from coordinate 150,667,987 downwards.
TAAGAAGATCTTGGTGTAAAATAGTTGGTCACTATCTTCATCAGCTCCATCCCAGTCTGCTACCAGTTTATGCAGATGTGAAGCGTAGCCTATGAAAGCTGCAAACAGGACAGAAGAGTGAGAAAAATTCTATATAGTCACCCCTGAACAAAGAAAAGTCATAATGAGAGATCAGTGGCGATCTATCAGGAACAATAAGTAAAGGAAATTTCTGACCAGCACCCAAGGAGGTTAGGCCGGAGCTACACGGGGACATGATTGTCAATGGTTCTGCAGTATGATATGACATGTGCGATGACTGTGACGTGACAATAGCAGGAAGTCCATCACGGTTGAATTTTTGGTCGCATTTTGCAAGTTGCACACGACTTCACTCTCAGACCACAATTCAAGTCGTGTGTGAATGCAACTTATCTGTGACAGCCAAATCATGGTCACACAACAGAAAGTTGCATACATTTTTGGGGTCATGCAACTTTTCTGAGATTTGCAACATGTCACCATGTAGGCCTACAGAGGGCAATGGGTCCCTAGCAGTGATGGTCAGTTCGCAGTGTTCGCCAACGAACACATGCGGGCTGCCATCTTGACTCACCCGTCCGGCGATGCACAGATAAGCCCTTACCTGTGCCGTGAGCCGGTCTGAAATCAAATGCGGTCACCAGGAGCAGGCAGTTCCGAGAACAGCCGCCGGGGGCCTTCATCAGGCTGTTCTCGGAAATGCCTGCTCCCGGTGACCGCATTTGATTTCAGACCGGCTCGCGGCACAGGCACAGGTAAGGGCTTACCTGTGCATCGCCGGACGGGTGAGTCAAGATGGCAGCCCGCATGTGTTCGTTGGCGAACACTGCGAACTGACCATCACTGGTCCTTAGTTCCTGGGAATAGTAGAAGTCACAGTTCAAGGGCAATCAAGACCATTAATGAGTGTATACCTGCAGAGCCCAGAAAGCGCTTGCCCTCTATGACAGCTGGATACTTGGGCTCCAGACGCCGCTCAGGATAAGCCACTGTTTCTGCTAAGAAAACCACTTTGCTTTTAGCTTGCTTGAACTTCTTGAGGAGTTCTCCTGGACCTGAGGCGAACACCGTGTCATAGCTGCAAAATAATAAAAATATAACAGAACGATATAACAGTCCATCAAGACACCATTATCAATACCCAATGAGCATGTAGCCTTGCTTCTGAGAACATGTGACGTCACTGAGGCACAAAATGCCTCATACCTCATCTTATATATCAACATGGAGTTGATGATCCATTTTTACTTATTACCTTTCAGCAAAGAGGATGACGAGTTCTTCATTATCTGCATATTGCTCCAAAGCGGTCTTCAGAAGTCTGACTTTCTGTCCATCCCCGTGCCATTCTTCTCCACTTCCCATCACCTGTAATAACATTCCAAATAGTGAGATTTAAAGGACCCGCAACCGGGAACAGATACATCCCTGACAGGGAAAGCACTTCCATATCAGTGCATTACCTCCACAGGACTTGTACCTCAATATGCCATAATTGTAGAATTTCCTGCAGCCAGCCAGGAATGTTTCCATTTGGAGGTTGAAAACCTTTCTGCATTATGTCCTTCTCAGACAGGTGCAGGGTTTGTTACAGTGTATCAGAGCTCTCTCTACTATCAAGTCCTGCAGAAGTGTCAGCTAGACAATAATAATATTCATAATAATTCCTATAGCACCAACATATTCTGCAGGGCTTTACAATCAGAGGGCTCATGTAAAAACATTATCAGACATTAACACATTAACAAAAGGAGGGCCCTGCTCACAAGAGCTTACAATCTATGAGGAAATGGGGTGACACAAGAGGTAGCAGTACTTCAACTTCAGCAATCATCAACCCATCTTAAAGGGGTTCTCTGGGCTTTTAATATTGATGACCTATCCTCAGGATAGGCCATCAATATCAGATCCAACACCCGGCAACCCTGCCGATCAGCCGCATGAAGGGAAGGCGCGCAGTGCCCATGTGCCGTCTCCCTTCTCTCTTCCTGCTCGCCATAGACATAGCAGCTGCGAGCAGTAAGACAGAAGAGAAGCGGCATACGCGCACTGCGCGCCTTCCCTTTATACGGCTGATCGTCGGGGTTGCCAGGTGTCGGACCCCGACGATCTGAAATGAATGACCTATCCTGAGGATAGGTCAATATTAAAAGCCCAGAGAAGCCCTTGAACAAAATAGAGGAGGACATATAAACCTGAATGAGTTAGTCACCAGCCAGTATACGTTTGAGTGAATGAGGTGTGGTGGATTCAGTTTGATGAAGGGATCATATGCTGAAGAATAATGTTGAAGGAGGTAACACAGAAGAGTTAGATTAGGGGATGTCATAGGCCACTCTCAAAATATAGATGTGCTTTTAACAAGCACCTAAAACTGTGGTTGTTGGAACGTAACGTAATTGCCTGGGGTAGCGCATTCCAGAGAACTGCTGCAGCATGAAAGAAGTCTTGGAGAGGACAGGTGGGAGGTTTAGATTATGGTGGTTATGTTAGTGGTAAATCATTGGCTGAACAGATATCACAAGTAGGGTGGAAGATAAAGAGGAGGGAAGAGATAGTGCAGGATAGCACCATGGAGGGCATGGGCGAGACTGAGAAATTCTAATTGAATTCTATACTGTATAAGTAGCCATTGCATTGCATCGGAGTAGCGATTAGACAGATAGATGAGCCTGGCTGCTGTATTCAGGATATATTGGAGAGTTGAGAGTTTAGTGCGAGAAAACAATTAGTAATAAGTTAGAGTTATCAAGACGACAATGGATCAGGACAACAATAAGAGTTTTTGCTTAGCGATGTTTCAGAGATGTAGGTGACATGACCGGGCAAGTGTTTGAGTATTGGTGGTAAAGGAAAGATCAGCATCAAACTTGACCTGAAGACAAGGGGCGTGCTGCCTCGGTGTTAGGGTAGTGCCACACACTGAGAGGAAGATATCAGTGTTAGGTAGGTGAGTGATGGAGAAAACACGAGTAGTTCAGTTTTAGAAAGATTCAGTTTCAGAAAAAGGACATGATGTAATCAATCAATATTTCAAGTCACTAAAAACTAAATCACTCAAAGCAGAGATCCTACAAACTATGAGGACACAGAATAAAAAGTTGGAGAATTTTTCATTATACAAATGAATAAACTATTTATATAAAACTGGAAAACCCCTTTAAATTCATGCCCTGAGCTCATCAGCAGAAGATCTGAGATCAGTGCAATTCTTTTTGCCTTGTCTTTATACACCACTAATCTGGAGTAAGGATGTTAAGTCAGTCCTCAGGTATTTCCTCTCTCAGTCCTGAAATTCCTCATCAAAATGGCCTGAGGGTCAGAAGCCGTTTATCACACACCTTGACTTTGTAGTTGAAGCACTGCGCTGATCTCTGGAATCTTCTGAAGCCGTCTGTCTCTTCCGTGGCCACAGTTAAGACTAGGAGGTTGTCTGGAAGAAGAAGGACAAATGAGGTAAGTAGTCATCATCCGTGCTGTCAATACAGAATGTTAGGTAATGTGGAAGCGGCCATACTGTGGACTGGGAGAACAAGGAAATCCAGACACATTCTTACTTAAGACACTTAAAGGGGTTCTAATATCAATGGCGGGGTTTATCATGGCCCGCTGGATTTACTGTAACTTGCGCTAGAAACTCGTGTAAGTCATAGCTGAAGTCTAAGCCAAAATTTAAATTACGCACGTCTAAATTACGCGCGTCTAACTCCAACACACAGAGGATCAGGGGGATTTCTCAGCATTTTCAAGACCTCTGCTTATTGTCAGGTAAATGGAAAGATTTTGCTTTACATCCAGAGGTTGTAACCCACCCTGATCATGTTTAAAGGGGTTTGGAGCTGACAACCCCTGGGGTCCTCCTCTGTCCATAAAAAAGGACTCCCCTGTCTGTGGTCCCACCACTGCTTCATTCTCACCTACTTCTAGTTCCCTCAGGGCCAGGAAGCGGGTTGGGATCCCGTGACTGCTGTGACCCATCTCAGGACTAAGTGGTCACAGTGGCTTGAATGCTGTCACAGCGGTGATGAACCATTCAATCTGCTGAGGCCTGTGACTGGCTGCAGCAGTCATGGGACCAAGTCACTTCCTGTCTTGTGGGGACTGGAGGCGGCTGGGAATGGAGCAGTGGTGGGACCACGACCGGTCAGTGGGAATACTAGGTCCAAGGCCGGACAACCTCTTTAACTGACACAGGCTTGATTAGCACATGTCTATAACAATATTCAATAATGAATGTTCCTGTCCACTGACAGCAAGCAGAGATTTTGAACTGGTAAAGAATTTAAACATCAAGTTGCATTTATTATTGGAGGTATTGCTTCTTGCTTATGTTGCTGATGATATAGAATCTGCTCATGCGCGATAACATATGGGGAAATATTATACCGCTGTACAAATAAGTGGTCCTCGAGTAGCATTAAAATTGATGATGTCCCTGTATGTGTGACCTCAATGGGGGACATTTATCAAACTAGTGTAAAGTAGAACTGGCTTAGTTGCCCATAGCAACCAATCTGATTCCACCTTTCATTTTTCTCAGCTCCTTTAGAAAATGAAAGGAGAAATCTGCTATGGACAACTAAGGGTGTGTTCACATTGGCGTTACAGTTATAATGGGAACATAACGAAATTTTAGAACGGAATGCAAAACGGAAGCCTTTAAGATGCATTCCGTTTTGCTCCGTCCTAATACATGTCTATTATTTTTTCCATCATGTATAACGGAACGAAACAGAACCGTTATGTGCCCCAACTGACATGTATTAGGACGGAGCAAACGGAATTTCTTTTGACGGCATCCGTTTTGCATTCCGTCCTAAAATTCCGTTACATTCCGCTATAACTCTGCGAACCCAACCTAAACCAGTTTTCCTTTACACTAGTTTCATATATCTCCCCCCAATGGATTCATATGGGGGAAAAGCTCATAAGTCAATCGCGACAATTCCAGAATCATCGGAATTCTTGTGACTAAAGCAAGTCACGTGCAACTTTTCTTTCACGTAGGGCAGCACTGAGGTCACACATGGGCGGTGTTATAAATCTGCAGTTTTAATGCAGTTTGCGGTTGACCAAATGTCCCGTGGAGCCTGAGCCTAAAGATTATTCAGATTTATGGCAGGTGGTGGCATCCATTCCTGCAGGGGAGGTGGCCATGCATGTTCCTCCAACATCCATTATGTTAGAATTGAACTAGAGAAAGAGCCGAGTCTTCCATCATTAGATGAGCACAAATCAGGAGGCGGTAGATACTAATGGCAGCAATATGTGATACAGAAACCTTATTGAAATCAGGAAATGTCATCAGTCATCTGGATCTGCTCTTCCCATTAGACTAACATGGAGAAACAATGTCGAAAAGACATCACGTGACCCCCAGAGTCTCTTCCTCTTTACTGACAGAACGTTAACCCTTAAAGGGACACTTAACCTAGACTGTATCTTACCTCCTATGGCTGCTACAAAACGAAAATGCTTTTGTTCCCTGTTATAGCCATTTCAAGCTGGGAAGAAGATTGCTGTAGAATTTTTTAATTTAAACTTTTTTTTTATTTAATTTTTTCAGTTTATACCTACATCTAAGATTTAAAGCACTCCCCTTGTAACGTTACTATTACTGCGGTGAGGTTTAGTGGCCCTTTAAAGGGAACCTGTCATCGGGATTTTGTGTATAGAGCTGAGGACATGGGTTGTTAGATGGCCGCTACCACATCCGCAATACCCAGTCCCCATAGCTCTGTGTGCTTTTATTGTGTAAAAAAACGATTTGATACATATGCAAATTAACCTGAGATGTGTCCTGTACGTGAGATGAGTCAAGGACAGGACTCCTCTCAGGTTAATTTGCATATGTATCAAATCGGGTTTTTTTACACAATAAAAGCACACAGAGCTACGGGGACTAGGTATTGCGGATGTGCTAGCGGCCATCTAGCAGCCCATGTCCTCAGCTCTATACACAAAATCCCGGTGACAGGTTCCCTTTAACCCCTTAGGGACGCATGACGTACCGGTACGGCATGTTTCCCGAGTCCTTAAGGACCCATGATGTACCGGTACGTCATGGGTTTAAACAGCGATTGCGGCGCGGGTTAATCGGAACAGGATGCCCGCTGAAATCATTCAGCGGGCATCCTGTCACAACGCCGGGGGGGTGGTCATGTGACCCCCCCGTATCGGCGATCGCCGCAAACCGCAGGTCAATTCAGACCTGCGGTTTGCAGCGCTTTCTGCAGTTTCTGATCCCCGCGGTCCCTGACCGTGGGGATCAGAAACTTTAAAATGCCCAAAATTAAGATTTTTTCACTCCCCCCTGCACCCCTGAATGATTTTATGCCGGCGGGTGGTGCAGGGGGGGGTTGCAGGCGGTGCGGGAGGTGCGGCAGGCGGGATCGCGATCCCCCGCCCGCCTCCTCTTGAATATTCATTGGTGTCCAGTGGGTATACCAGAGTGTCAGCACATTGCTGACACTCTGGTATAAACGGCTGACATCTGTGCTGTGATGTCAGCCGTTTAACCCTTTCCATACCGCAGTCCGTACGGACCGTTGTATGGAAAAGGTTAACAGTCAGGGAGCTCCCTCCCTCTCCCATTGGGGGGCTGCTGTGCCTTTGCAGCCCCCAGACAGGATGGGGTCACAGAGGGAGGGAGCCCCCCTCCTTCCCCTTCCCCGTCTGCTCAGTTGTGGCAGACGGGGAAGGTTCCCATGGCAACAGGACGCCTTCTCAGGTATCCTGCTGTCCATGGTGCTGAACAGATCTGTGCTAAAGGCATAGATCTGTTCAGACAAAGTGTGAGTGAAATACAGTGCAGTACACTATATAGTGTACTGTACTGTATTATACAGACATCAGACCCACTGGATCTTCAAGAACCAAGTGGGTCTGGGTCAAAAAAATGTTTAAAAAAAAGTGAAAAAAGGAAAGATAAAAAAAACACATTTATCACTGAATAAAAATGTGTTATAAATAAATACACTACACATATTAGGTATCGCCGCGTCCGTAACGACCTGATCTATAAAACGGTCATTTTACTTTCCCCGCACGGTGAATGCCATAAAAGTAAAAAAATAAAAACTATGAGAAAATTGAAATTTTGCCCACCTTACTTCCCAAAAAAGGTAATAAAAGTGATCAAAAAAGTCGCATGTACGCCAAAATAGTACCAATCAAACCGTCATCTCATCCCGCAAAAATCATACCCTACCCAAGATAATCCTGTAAAACAAAACATGCAATGCAACAGCTCTCTGCAAATCAAATAAAGTACTAAATTGCATAATAATTGCAAGTGCTATACTAATAAGTTAGAGATGCTTGGCAAATCATTTTGTACAAAATTATTTGAGCCCGTCTGCCGCATGTCAAGGCGATCTCTGTAAGACGGGTTCCTAACACTAAATTCTACCTGTTATGTGCCATGACGGCTACCATATAATTCAGCGAGTGTAGGTTCCACATGCATGCTGGGCCTGCCTTACTTTCTGTCATTTTTGGTGCCAAATGGCCTCCATTATATCCAAGGAATGCAGGTAGGTACCAACATGCATGCCGGGCCCACTCCACAACACTCCCGGTGCCAAATGGCCACCAAAGACTGCAATGAGAGTCCACAAACTATCTCTCTCCTGGTGCCAAATGGCTTCCAGTGAGTGAGGGAGAGCAGGCCAAGCTATATACTCACACTAATTGAAATCAGCCTATGGGGCAGACGAGTTGGTCAGGAGTGCACGACTGAGGTGTCAGCCACACCTCCAGTACAAACTGCAAAGAAAAAGGGGGTCAGTCAGCACATCCCAAAGCGCAGAGGCACGTTGCTATGGCTGAGAACAACACTGTAAAACAAAACATGTAATGCAACAGCTCTCTGCAAATCAAATAAAGTACAAAATTGCATAATAATTGCAAGTGCTATACTAATAAGTTAGAGATGCTTGGTAAATCATTTTGTACAAAATTATCTGAGCCCGTCTGCCGCACGTCAAGTCGATCTCTGTAAGACGGGTTCCTAACACTAAATTCTACCTGTTATGTGCCATGGCGGCTACCATATAATTCAGCGAGTGTAGGTTCCACATGCATGCTGGGCCTGCCTCACTTTCTGTCATTTTTGGTACTCAAGATAATCGCCAGAAAACTGAAAAAACTATGGCTCTTAGACTATGGAAACACTAAAACATGATTTTTTTTGTTTCAAAAATGAAATCATTGTGTAAAACTTACATAAATAAAAAAAAGTATACATATTAGGTATCGCCGCGTCCGTATCGATCGGCTCTATAAAAATATCACATGACCTAACCCCTCAGGTGACCACCGTAAAAAAATAAAAATAAAAACGGTGTAAAAAAAACTATTTTTTGTCATCTTACGTCACAAAAAGTGTAATAGCAAGCGATCAAAAAGTCATATGCACCCCAAAATAGTGCCAATCAAATCGTCATCTCATCCCACAAAAAAATGAGACCCTACCTAAGATAATCGCCCAAAAACTGAAAAAACTATGGCTCTCAGACTATGGAGACACTAAAACATGATTTTTTTTGTTTCAAAAATGAAATCATTGTGTAAAACTTACATAAATAAAAGAATTGTATACATATTAGGTATCGCCGCGTCCGTGACAACCTGCTCTATAAAATTACCACATGATCTAACCTGTCAGATGAATGTTGTAAATAACAAAAAAAAAAAAACGGTGCCAAAAAAGCAATTTCTTGTTACCTTGCCTCACAAAAAGTGTAATATAGAGAAACCAAAAATCATATTTACCCTAAACTAGTACCAACAAAACTGCCACCCTATCCCGTAGTTTCTAAAATGGGGTCACTTTTTTGGAGTTTCTACTCTAGGGGTGCATCAGAGGGGCTTCAAATGGGACATGGTGTCAAAAAACAATCCAGCAAAATCTGCCTTCCAAAAACCGTATGGCATTCCTTTCCTTCTGCGCCCTGCCGTCTGCCCGCACAGCAGTTTACGACCACATATGGGGTGTTTCTGTAAACTACAGAATCAGGGCCATAAATAATGAGTTTGGTTTGGCTGTTAACCCTTGCTTTGTAACTGGAAAAAAAATATTAAAATGGAAAATCTGCCAAAAAAGTGAAATTTTAAAATTGTATCTCTATTTTCCATTAAATCTTGTGCAACACCTAAAGGGTTAACAAAGTTTGTAAAAATCAGTTTTGAATACCTTGAGGGGTGTAGTTTCTTAGATGGGGTCACATTTATGGAGTTTCTACTCTAGGGGTGCATCAGGGGGGCTTCAAATGGGACATGGTGTCAGAAAAACCAGTCCAGCAAAATCTGCCTTCCAAAAACCATACGGCGCACCTTTCCCTCTACGCCCTACTGTGTGCCCGTACAGTAGTTTACGGCCAGATATGGGGTGTTTCTGCAAAGTACAGAATCGGGGCAATAAATATAGCATTTTGTTTGGCTGTTAACCCTTGCTTTGTTACTGGAAAAAATGGATTAAAATGGAAAATTTGCCAAAAAATCTAAATTCTGAAATTTTATCACCATTTGCCATTAACTCTTGTGGAACACCTAAAGGGTTAACGACGTTTGTAAAATCAGTTTTGAATACCTTGAGGGGTGTAGTTTCTAGAATGGGGTCATTTTTGGGTGGTTTATATTATGCAACCCTCACAAAGTGACTTCAGACCTGAACTGGTCCCTAAAAAGTGGGTTTTTAAAAATTTCTGAAAAATTTCAAGATTTGCTTCTAAGCCTTGTAACGTCCCCCAAAAATAAAAAATCATTCCCAAATTTATCCAAACATGAAGTAGACATATGGGGAATGTAAAAGTAATAACTATTTTTGTAGGTATTACTATGTATTATAGAAGTAGAGAAATTGAAACTTGGAAATTTGCAATTTTTTAAATTTTCTGGGTAAATTTGGTATTTTTTTATAAATAAAAATTTTTTTTTTTTACTTCATTTTACAAGTGTCATGAACTGCAATATGTGACGAAAAAACAATCTCAGAATGGCCTGGATAAGTCAAAGCGTTTTAAAGTTATCAGCACTTAAAGTGACACTGGTCAGATTTGCAAAAAATGGCCAAGTCCTTAAGGTGAAATAGGGCCACAATGCTTATAGGATTTAGAACCCAAACATTCCTTTTTTTACGTTTTGGGAAAAACAAAAGTCTTTTGTGTAAAGACAAGGCAGGTATTTAGTGCTGGCCGCACTATTTAAAGTGTAGGATTACAACCGGGAGCTGAATATGCATTGGAGTGCTATCGGTGGGCTGCCCCGTGCTGGTGCTTCCTGTGGATGAATAGGTCTATTTGTTCTCGTCATCTCCTGTCACATTCTACACACAGTCTACAAATCCATCCTCCAAAAAAAGATTCTGTCCATATGCCACAAAAGGAATTTATGGGACAAGCCCAAAAGCACAATAAGGGCCCATGCAAATTGCGGTCCGCAATACACGGGCAGCGGTAGTGTGAATCCCATACTGCAGCGCTGTCCCATTGACTTGAATGCAATCCGCAATATAAGGAAAAAGTTAGGACATGTCCTATATTTTGCGGTGCAGAGGCACAGACCCAAAAGCCCACCTAAATGCTTTGTAGTTCTTCCGTGGACTTCCAATCCATGCCTCTGCTCCGCACCGCGCCGTAGCTTGCAGATTGAGGACCCATTCAAGTCAATGGGTCCACATCTGTGATACAGGATTCACACAGCCAATGCCCATATATTGCGGACCCGCTGTTTGCGGTCCACATTTGCGCGGTGAACAGACTGCCGGAGTTTATTGTATCTGGCACACATGCCGACTTTTGGTCGGACAAAAAAATACTACACACAGCATTTTCAGTCCAGCCGAAAGCCGGCATATATGACGGAAAGTGGTCAGACCCCCTCCAGGTCCCATTACAGTGAATGGGGATCCGGCGGTGCAAGGTGGTATCCGGCTATGCCGGATGCGATGAACTCTGGCACGCTGTTCCTACGACGGAACAGACTGACAGAGTTCAAAGTGCATATGTGAACCCATTCATCTGTGTTCTCCATGGACCAATAAAACGGATACGGCTGTGTGCATATATCCGTATGGGGGGGAAGCGGGCAATTCACGTTATCTGTGCACTGGTGGCACCTATATTCTGTCAATGGAGGGCGCACTTACTATGCCAATCTACTGACAGCATCCTCCTGTATTCTCTATTCATACAAGGACTGCAACTCTGGAATATAGGTGCTGTGACCCAACATATGCCTGCAGTATGCCACTGTCCATATGGACTGCTCTATGGACCTGTGTGACCTAAGCTTACAGCCGCCATCTCAGCGGCACCATATTATGGGTATCATAAAGTTGCCGCGGTTTATTGTGCAATTTCTTAAAGTTGGAGAACCCTTTAAGTATGTGATAGGTACTGGTCTGCAGCCTCTGTACTAGGGCTGGTGACGGTTGTAGGGTACGGGTCAGCAACCTTCAGCACTCCAACTGTTGTGAAACTACAATTCCCAGCATGCTCTATTCATTTCTATGAGAGTTCTGAGAAGAGCAGAGCAAGTATGCATGCTGGGAGTTGTAGTTTCACAACAGCTGGAGTGCTGGAGGTTGCTGACCCCTGTTCTAGGGTTAAATGGGTTTCCACACTATGATCAGAGAACTGTGCTGAGGGAGCGCATACAGATGCAGCAGTCTTGTCCTCCGTAGCACCGATCACAGCCTGTCATGAGGGGGGGTCTGAGCCATATAAGATCCTGTCTCCCACTTATTGGCGCCAAGAGGTTCTGCAGCAGCTTATATAACTTGTTACAACACACTCAATATATTATGAGACAGAACAAGTCTCGGCAGGGGATGGGTAAGCTTGGACAGATTACTAGATGGCTGTAGTCTTCATGTTCATCCGGTTCCTCAGAGATGACTGGAGACTTCCAGTGAGTCCACGAGGTTCACAGAGATTAGAAAAACATGGCTGCTTTCTACCAGAAACAGCACCACCCCTGTCCACAGGTCGTGCATGGCATTGCATCTCTTCCCCACTGACTACAATGACGCCGAGCTGCAATACCAGATGCAGACCATGAAAAGGAGAGGCGCTGTTTTTAGAAGAAAGCAGCTATGCTTTTTCTGATCCTAGACCATTGATCAGCAGCTAGACCAGGATGGGCACTCCAGCTCTTCTGAAACTACAACTCCCAGAATCTTCCTTTCACTTCTATGGGAGTTACAATAACAGCCAAAAAAGCTTGCATGCTGGGAGTTGTAGTTTCACAACAGCTGGAGAGCCGAAGGGTGCTGATCCTAGACTAATCCTTGAGGTCTTGTCCTGGTGACAGGTCTGGAGCCATTTTTAGCTGGCTGTATCCAGGATGCTTCTCCTCTAGATACTTCCAGACACAGAGGAGCCCCTCCAAAATACTCCAGTACTCAAAGTACCGCTAGTGCCCCCTACACAGCATGCATGTACCATGGCAGAACTACAGAAGTACAGCACTGCGGCACCATGCAGGTACAGGCAGTGTCTGTAATATACAGAATTCTACAAGTGCCGAACATAGTAACTCACCCGCCGGGCTGGAGCCATGGGCCCCCAGGGGCCCACAGCTGAGGAGCAGGGAGATCAGGAGCCCCAGGAACATGTCGCAACTTCCACAGAAGCTTCCACAGGAATCCCAGTGACCCCAGCCTCCTCAGGACCCTGCCACGCAATGACCACACCCCCTCCCGAAGCCTCTCACGTCACTCAGGTCCACACTCGCAGCTGATTGGCTCACAAAGTTCAGAAGCTCCACCCACACCATGACAGGAAACTTGGGAAACTCTTTCACTGCCGCGGCCTGAGGCTGGGAAATATAGGGTTAATGGGAGTTCTAGTGGAAAACTGTCACCTGGAGCCATTTATCGCGCAGGAGCAGACTATGCGGCTCACACAAGGGGTGGAGCTGCGTTTTTTATCATGCCTGAATTTTCCAGGTAGCGGGCCAGTGCATGAGCTGCTGCAGAGCCAATACTGTAATCTGCGCGGGGGCCCCAGCATTGGGGGAGGGGAGCTGGCTGACAACTCAGCAGGGTGCACTGTACACTGCTCCTGGCCAGATGTTACTGGGACTACGTGCAACACGTGAGGAGTGTGCAGAGCCCAAAACTACTGCTCACCCCTGCCTGCACCACTGTATAGACAGGGTTCTGATTCATTCATGTCTTTCTAGCTATACAGATAATAATTCTATTAAATGTTATTTCTAATATTATTTGTAGATATATTATTATTTCTAATATTATATATCAGATCATTTTTAATACTATTATTATACACTGCCTGTCTAAAAATAAAAGTCACCACCTGTATTTAACTAAGCAAATAGTTATGATCCTCCTATTAGATAATTACTGCATGGGCGATTATCTTTCAGCTGGCAATAAGTTATTTAACCCCAACTGGTGCAATAAGTTGCTTCTCATTTCTTAAACAACCATGTCGAAAGACACATCTCGTGGTCGCGGAAAAGATGTTAGTCTGTTTGAGAAGGGTCAAATCATTGGCATGCATCAAGCAGAGAAAACATCTAAGGAGATTGCAGAAACTACTAAAATTGGGTTAAGGAACTGTCGAACGCATTATTAAAGACTGGAAGGATAGTGGGGACCCATCGTATTCGAGGAAGAAATGTGGCGGTAAAAAAATCCTGAATAATCGTGATCAGCGATCACTTAAACGTTTGGTGAAATCAAATCGAAGAAAAACAGTAGAACTCAGGGCTATGTTTAATAGTGAAAGTAAGAGCATTTCCACACGCACAATGTGAAGGGAACTCAAGGGATTGGGACTGAACAGCTGTGTAGCCGTAAGAAAACCACTAATCAGTGAGGCAAACCAGAAGAAAAGGCTTCATTTTGCTAGGGAGCATAAAGATTAGACTCTGGAGTAATGGAAGAAGGTCATGTGGTCTGAGTCCAGATTTACCCTGTTCCAGAGTGATGGGCGCATCAGGGTAAGAAGAGAGGCAGATGAAGTGATGCCCCCATCATGCCTAGTGCCTACTGTTCAAGCCTGTGGGGGCAGTGCTATGATCTGGGGTTGGTCAGGTCTAGGTTCAACAACAGTATGTGCTCCAAGAATGAGGTCAGCTGACTACCTGAACCTACTGAATGAGCAGGTTATTCTATCAATGGATTTGTTCTTCCCTGATGGCACGGGCATATTCCAAGATGACAATGCCAGGATTCATCGGGCTCAAATTGTGAAAGAGTGGTTCAGGGAGCAAGAGACATCATTTTCACACATGGATTGGCCACCACAGAGTCCAGACTTTAACCCCATTGAGAATCTTTGGGATGTGCTGGAGAAGGCTTTGCGCAGCAGTCAGACTCTACCATCATCAACGCAAGATCTTGGTGAAAAATTAATGCAACATTGGATGGAAATAAATCTTGTGACATTGCAGAAGTTTATCGAAACAATGCCACAGTGAATGCGTGCCGGAATCAAAGCTAAAAGCGGTCCAACTAAATATTAGAGTGGGAGACCTTTTTCTTTGGTGGCGACTTTTTTTTTGGACAGTGTATTATTTGTAATATTATTATTTATAATTATATATTATTTAAATCATACATCTCTTATTTTTAGATATTATATTATCTTTAATATTCTTTTTTCTTTTTTAGATATTAGATCATTTTTAACACTATTATTATATATATATTTTTTAATACTTTTATTATATTATTTGTATTACTATTACTTATTTTGATATATTATTTTTAGTACTATTATTTATTATTATATATAATTTTTAATACTATTAGCTAGCTCAGTGACACAGCAGAAACAACAGAAAGCATAGTGTTAATCTGTTGTTGCTGGGCAGAAGTCTAGACCAATCACAGCCAGCTTCTCACACAGCATGCCTGTCTGGAATTCCCCTAGCAGGAGCTGCTGGAATCATTACTCACCAGAGAGAGGAGCTGAACAGACACACAGTCCCAGTCAGAGTCCAGTTTTATGGGAACAAGAGGCCAAAATAGGTATTTAGAGCAGTTATATAATGTTTATATTGTTAGTATTGTGTTTAGAACTATATACTGAAGTAGATATATATGTGTTTACTTACAGTTCCACCAAATACAAGTTCAATTGCAAAACCAATTGCAAATACAAATTGCAAGCATACAAACCAGATTCCATACAAATTGCATGCAAACTGCGAACTGCTCATACCAGATCATAAGCAATTGCATACTGCAAACCAAGTTGAGCAAGCAGAAATATTAGTTAGACCTCAGATATATCTCTCAGAGAGATCATAAAGTGCTTAAAATAACTTAAAGTGAGAGTACAGATACTGAAGAGAGAAATATATCCTCCATTTTATGTTGAATGACAAGATTGAACAGTTGAACCACCATCTTATGTATACCATCATTTTGCAATATCTTTTCAACACGTGTTATGTACATGGACTATCTGCTGCGGAGGTGGCAGTGTTATATATGAAGAAAAGTTGAAGTTAATAAAGAAGTTATTTCAAGCATTTGGTGTGCTCTTTAAACCTACTGTTTTAATAGAACGACGCTAGAGGAATTACAGAGTAACAGACAGTCTGGTTAGACTAAAAGTCAGCGATATCAAAAGTCTTCTAATGCCACAGCGCAAAAGGGACTTCATAGTGCTGCGCCTGCCACACCGGGCTTTTAATATTGATGACCTATCCTCAGGATAGGTCATCTATATCAAATCGACAGGGGGCCAACACCCAGTACCCACGCCAATAAGCTGTTTGAAGAGAAGGCAGCACTTGTACAAGCTCTGCCTCCTCTTCTCTGTTTACCTGTTCGCCGTTGTAACTGCAGCGGCAAGCAGGGGTAATTACAACTATGGCGTCCCCATTCACTTCAATGGGATGGCTCCGTCCTGTTCAAATAAATAGCACAGTATTGAATAAAAGCCACGTTTCTCCTGAAAAAATACGATACCAAACTCATGGGGATGCATACAATTCTTATCACACTGCCTGAAGAACGTATTTAAAAGATAATAATAAAGTATTTATTAGTAACTGGTTAAAACGTGTCGGGTGGT
The DNA here is from genome assembly GCF_905171765.1 of Bufo bufo. Classification (NCBI taxonomy): domain Eukaryota; kingdom Metazoa; phylum Chordata; class Amphibia; order Anura; family Bufonidae; genus Bufo; species Bufo bufo. The sequence continues at coordinate 150,651,908 of NC_053389.1, read as the reverse complement.
AATAATTCAATTAAGAATTATTAATTATGGTCATAAAAATAATTAACCATAAAAAAATAAAAATAAAATTTAAAATTTGTCATAAATTCTTAAAATCATGACCTGGTGAATTGTAGACAAACTAATTGATACAATTCACATCTGAGTCCGACTATTTCCTCAGATACATAAGTTATTTTTGACGTGAGATGATGTTAATGATAAACATGTAGTCCTACATTATACAATAATACACAGTATTATTGGTTACAAGGTTATAAACATATATAAGTAAATAAACACAATGATACATGCAAATGAATATATATGGCGTTAATATAAAGCATTACAAGCTTAACAATGCATGTGAGTGGAAATAACTTGTCACATTATAACCAAGCTATTATTAGGTTAGGATATCAAAGTAGGAACATAAGTTATATACATTACTTCTGTTCAGAGAAAACCTCATGATATCAAGAAGGGCATGTCTAATCCTAGACATCATTATACAGGGTGGGCCATTTATATGGATACACCTTAATAAAATGGGAATGGTTTGTGATATTAACTTCCTGTTTGTGGCACATTATTATATGTGAGGGGGGAAACTTTTCAAGATGGGTGGTGACCATGGTGGCCATTTTGAAGTCGGCCATTTTGAATCCAACTTTTGTTTTTTCAATAGGAAGAGGGTCATGTGACACATCAAACTTATTGGGAATTTCGCAAGAAAAACAATGGTGTGCTTGGTTTTAACATAACTTTATTCTTTCATGAGTTATTTACAAGTTTCTGACCACTTATAAAATGTGTTCAATGTGCTGTCTATTGTGTTGGATTGTCAATGCAACCCTCTTCTCCCACTCTTCACACACTGATAGCAACACCGCAGGAGAAATGCTAGCACAGGCTTCCAGTATCCGTAGTTTCAGGTGCTGCACATCTCGTATCATCTGAAGGCAATCGTCTATGCTGTGAAGATACGAGATGTGCAGCACCTGAAACTACGGATACTGGAAGCCTGTGCTAGCATTTCTCCTGCGGTGTTGCTATCATGAAAGAATAAAGTTACGTTAAAACCAAGCACACCATTGTTTTTCTTGTGAAATTCCCAATAAGTTTGATGTGTCACATGACCCTCTTCCTATTGAAAAAACAAAAGTTGGATTCAAAATGGCCGACTTAAAAATGGCCGCCATGGTCACCACCCATCTTGAAAAGTTTCCCCCCTCACATATACTAATGTGCCACAAACAGGAAGTTAATATCACCAACCATTCCCATTTTATTAAGGTGTATCCATATAAATGGCCCACCCTGTAGAATGCTAAATACATTCTGCTCCCCTTCTAACCAACTACATATCACATGACTTCCAGATGGGCAAATCCATTCAAGGATATAACTTAGAAGAGATAACTGTATCCTTCCGCCGCATCCTGGACTATTTTCACATATATGACTTTGGTAAGGCTATTAAGACAAATAACAGGGATCTAGGATCTTTGCTAGACCATATCTTAAATGGGAAGGACTTGAAACAAGTCTTTCCTGTGGGAATCCATCACTTAGCTTGGCGAAGAATATTCTATCAATATATATATACTGTATATGTATATATAGATATGTAAAAAAGAGAGCAGCACTCCAGTATAGGATAAAACAAAATCCAAAAGATTTATTCACCCATAGTGTGGTGACGTTTCGGCTCTACAATTGAGCCTTTCTCAATCTCATCGCTTGAGAAAGGCTCAATTGTAGAGCTGAAACGTCGCCACACTATGGGTGAATAAATCTTTTGGATTTTATTTTATCCTATACTGGAGTGCTGCTCTCTTTTTTACATGTGATTATTGGGTAAGCGTTAGCCCTCAGAGCGTGCACCCAGTTGTTTCATAGTACATCGGTGCTGCCTCCTGTTTTTTGTTTTATTATATACATACAGTACAGACAAAAAGTTTGGACACACCTTCTCATTTAAAGAGTTTTCTTTATTTTCATGACTATGAAAATTGTAGATTCACACTGAAGGCATCAAAACTATGAATTAACACATGTGGAATTATATACATAACAAACAAATGTGAAACAACTGAAAATATGTCATATTCTAGGTTCTTCAAAGTAGCCACCTTTTGCTTTGATTACTGCTTTGCACACTCTTGGCATTCTCTTGATGAGCTTCAAGAGGTAGTCCCCATAAATGGTTTTCACTTCACAGGTGTGCCCTGTCAGGTTTAATAAGTGGGATTTCTTGCCTTATAAATGAGGTTGGGACCATCAGTTGCGTTGAGGAGAAGTGAGGTGGATACACAACTGATAGTCCTACTGAATAGACTGTTAGAATTTGTATTATGGCAAGAAAATAGCAGCTAAGTAAAGAAAAACGAGTGGCCATCATTACTTTAAGAAATGAAGGTCAGTCAGTCAGCCGAAAAATTGGGAAAACTTTGAAAGTAAGGACTATTTGACCATGAAGGAGAGTGATGGGGTGCTGCGCCAGATGACCTGGCCTCCTCAGTCACCGGACCTGAACCCAATCGAGATGGTTTGGGGTGAGCTGGACCGCAGAGTGAAGGCAAAAGGGCCAACAAGTGCTAAGCATCTCTGGGAACTCCTTCAAGACTGTTGGAAGACCATTTCAGGGGACTACCTCTTGAAGCTCATCAAGAGAATGCCAAGAGTGTGCAAAGCAGTAATCAAAGCAAAAGGTGGCTACTTTGAAGAACCTAGAATATGACATATTTTCAGTTGTTTCACACTTGTTTGTTATGTATATAATTCCACATGTGTTAATTCATAGTTTTGATGCCTTCATAGTCATGAAAATAAAGAAAACTCTTTGAATGAGAAGGTGTGTCCAAACTTTTGGTCTGTACTGTATATATATATATATTAGGGGTGCACCGAAATTCCGGCAGCCGAAAATGCACCTAATCCATTTCGGCCGATATTGTTACATATCGGCCGAAAATATGGGGTGTGGGATTTGTCACCCACCAAGTAGCTCACCATCTGCGGGCGGGCGCCAGGCGGGCGGTCACTGCATCTTTATTTTACCTTACAATCGTGACGCTCCAGTAACAACTCTGCAGGCAGAGCGGAGGGCGGCGTAACGTCACTTACTCACGTGACGCGCCTGCTCCGCCTCCTTCATTCATAAAGTGGGCGGAGCAGGTGCGTCACGTGAGTAAGTGACGTTACGCCGCCCTCCGCTCTGCCTGCAGAGTTGTTACTGGAGCGTCACGATTGTAAGGTAAAATAAAGATGCAGTGAGTGATTAGTCTGCTGTGAGCAGCAGGGCCGGGGCTGTTATGGGTAGGGGGATCGGTTTATGGCACTGCTATGGGGAGGGGGGATCTGTGCACTGTTATGGGGAAATGGATCTGTGCACTGTTATGGGGAAAGGGATCTGTGCACTGTTATGCCCATAACAGTGCACATATCCCCTTTCCATAACAGTGCACAGATCCCCCTCTCCATAACAGTGCACATATCCCCCTCTCCATAACAGCGCCACCCACAGATCCCCCTCTCCATAACAGCGCCACCCACAGATCCACCTCTCCATAACAGAGCCACCCACAGATCCCCCTCTCCATAACAGAGCCACCCACAGATCCCCCTCTCCATAACAGCGCCACCCACAGATCCCCCTCTCCATAACAGCGCCACCCACAGATCCCCCTCTCCATAACAGCGCCACCCACAGATCCCCCTCTCCATAACAGCGCCACCCACAGATGAATTTCATTCATGAAAAAGAATTATTAATAAAATCATTTAAAAAAAAGCATTTTAAAAGTATTTGGGCAAAAAGGCAGTTTCAGTTTCGGTTTTCGGTCAAGGGCATCCTGAATTTTCGGTTTCGGACCAGAATTTTCATTTCGGTGCACCCCTAATATATATATATTTGTGGTCGGGGCTATATGTGAAAGAACCTACCCCCTAATGTATGCCCCAACAGAACTAGCGGCTTGAGTTGTGCCATAACCGCTTCCGTCGAGAGTACACCTGAAAGAGGGCATACCCTGTAGGAGAGTGAAAGGAAAAGGGCGGGCTGGGAGGGGAACACTGCTGCCGTCCGTCCCCTCTGGAGAAAGGTGCGTCCTAGATATAGGGCAGGGCGCCCCTCCCACAAATACAGGCCAATTAATCGGCCTTAATACTTGTGGTCGGGGCTATATGTGAAAGAACCTACCCCCTAATGTATGCCCCAACAGAACTAGCGGCTTGAGTTGTGCCATAACCGCTTCCGTCGAGAGTACACCTGAAAGAGGCCAAAAACCCAGCATGAAAATACAAAGCGTGTTCATTGACGTATTACAACGCCAAATTCTGAAAGGCACAAGAAATCTCGCTAACGGGGTTCGGAACATAACGGCTGTAACAAGACGAGCGCCACCGGCCCAACTTACGGATAATGTGGGCTGGCACCTGATTCCTGAAGCGGCCGAGGCTGCCCCAACCCTGAACGAATGCCCTGACACCGTGAGGGGGTCAAAACCTAGATTGACCGCCAGTATACGCGCATGCGCTATGAATTGGGAGGTAGACAACGCTGCTGTCCCGAAGGGTAACAGTGGGGTGTTAGTGCCGCGACCGGCCAGTGCCCCTGACAATCCCTGCAGGACGTGGACCGGACCCCATTTGTGAGACGTGGGGAAGAATTTGACCTGGGTAGGGGGACCTGACTGGGAGGTCTTGGTCATTTAGACCACAGTACGGCCTGTCCAATGGTTACCCTAAACATGCGCTGCTGCCACCACGGGATACAGGTCCCTAGCCTCCGTTGCCTGGAAATTCCCGTGGCCTCGCAAAACTCCTCCGGCCACGCCCCATTCAGCCAATGGGGGCCAAAAATAGCAGCGAAACCAGTGCTGACCCCGCTGTTGGAGAATATGACGGGGGAGTTGTGGGAGACCGCCGGGACAAACATGGACACGCCATTCCAACGACTCAAGAAGTGGTCCCACATGCTCAAATCCGCTTGCGCTTGACTGTCCAGGAACACTGGACTATCCTGACAGGAAATAACTGAGACACGGCTGGATGATAGCTATGACAGTGGGAATAACTGAGACACGGCTGGATGATAGCTATGACAGTGGGAATAACTGAGACACGGCTGGATGATAGCTATGGCAGTGGGAATAACAGACATGGCTGGATGATAGCTATGACAGTGGGAATAACTGAGACCTGGCTGGATGATGGCTATGACAGTGGGAATAACTGAGACACGGCTGGATGATAGCTATGACAGTGGGAATAACTGAGACATGGCTGGATGATAGCTATGACAGTGGGAATAACTGAGACATGGCTGGATGATAGCTATGACAGTGGGAATAACTGAGACACGGCTGGATGATAGCTATGGCAGTGGGAATAACTGAGACATGGCTGGATGATAGCTATGACAGTGGGAATAACTGAGACACGGCTGGATGATAGCTATGACAGGGGGAATAACTGAGACATGGCTGGATGATGGCTATGACATAGTGGGAATAACTGAGACATGGCGGGAGGATAGCTATGACAGTGGGAATAACTGAGACACGGCTGGATGATAGCTATGACATAGTGGGAATAACTGAGACACGGCTGGATGATAGCTATGACAGTGGGAATATCTGAGACATGGCTGGATGATAGCTATGACATAGTGGTAATAACTGAGACACGGCTGGATGATAGCTATGGCAGTGGGAATAACTGAGACATGGCTGGATGACAGCTATGACAGTGGGAATAACTGAGACATGGCTGGATGATAGCTATGACAGTGGGAATAACTGAGACATGGCTGGATGATAGCTATGACAGTGGGAATAACTGAGACACGGCTGGATGATAGCTATGACAGTGGGAATAACTGAGACACGGCTGGATGATAGCTATGGCAGTGGGAATAACAGACATGGCTGGATGATAGCTATGACAGTGGGAATAACTGAGACCTGGCTGGATGATGGCTATGACAGTGGGAATAACTGAGACACGGCTGGATGATAGCTATGACAGTGGGAATAACTGAGACACGGCTGGATGATAGCTATGACAGTGGGAATAACTGAGACACGGCTGGATAATAGCTATGACAGTGGGAATAACTGAGACACGGCTGGATGATAGCTATGACAGTGGGAATAACTGAGACACGGCTGGATGATAGCTATGACAGTGGGAATAACTGAGACCTGGCTGGATGATGGCTATGACAGTGGGAATAACTGAGACACGGCTGGATGATAGCTATGACAGTGGGAATAACTGAGACACGGCTGGATGATAGCTATGACAGTGGGAATAACTGAGACACGGCTGGATAATAGCTATGACAGTGGGAATAACTGAGACACGGCTGGATGATAGCTATGACAGTGGGAATAACTGAGACATGGCTGGATGATAGCTATGACAGTGGGAATAACTGAGACATGGCTGGATGATAGCTATGACAGTGGGAGTGGTAACAATCTGGCTACGAAAACCTACCCTGAGGAATGACGCGCATCGCACACTTTACATGCCTAACAACGACTGCAGTTCCACCTTGGTGGTGACCCTACCAGTGACGAAACTGTGAATGGCTGCGCGGACCCTAACCAACTTGTCTTCCGGCAACCTAGCTGACATGCTCTCTGTGACTGTAAAGCAAGCAAAAAACGGACCGTCACTACTACTGTTTAGCAACAATTTGACTACCACCCGTGCCTAGACACCACCACCGCCACTGCAGAAACCATCATGCAAAGGTAACTGACCCTGGTGACCACCTGACAGGTACGGAGAAAGAGGAGACGTGTGACAGTGGAAAATAAATTAGAGACAAAGAAGGAGGACCTTACCGGAAACCGGACATGATGCTGATACGAGAAGAACACAAGGAACCAACCGTGGAAATAGACCTGTTCGCACGAATTAAGCAGAATACGTTTTTTTTTTTTTTTAACAACGCTTGCGCCTGCGTTCAGGTGGCCCGAAGCTGGGTGACGAGACACGATTGTCAGATTGCCGGGGTTCTCACGGAGTTGGCTGAACGGCTGACGTGCATATGCCAAAATAAAACACAGCTATCTACGTAGCAAGCAAATTGCGACAAGTGTATGAAGACAGGCAAGTGAGAAACCTGCCCATCTGAAACAGAACAATGGAATAAAATGCCATACAATGTGAAGGGTCTGGCGTGCCCCTGCTGGCCTACGTCTAGGGGCGCCTGTTACTGGGGGTACTACCCCCAACAACTCATCACCATCACACTGCATGGCATTAACCCCCTACCTAACTGACAGCACGGCGGCCCGTGCCAGACTTTGCCCCCCATATAACAGTCATGGTGAATATACCAAATTCGTCTTGACAGAAAAGTTAAAAACAGCTAGGCTGTGATTAATCAGGCAGATTGAAACTCCGCCCTCAAAGACTAGCCTTCTCATTGACATTCCCCCCCCTCCCCCAGTCCTTACTCCCTTACAAGCCTCCCCCAATGCAGAAAGATAGAGCCTAATGCGAGTAGCCCCAGCAAATATACGAACGGAGTCCCGCTGACTCCTGCTACCTGCGTGCAAGTCACGTGGGAGCGGGGCGTGCTGCCAGACTGCCGTTCCGGTGTGGGGATGTCCCTCTCATACCTTAGAGGAACCGACCCCACCGACCGGACTAAGGAGCCGACACTGCGCTGAGGCAGCCGCACGAGGAGGAACAGGACGCCGGAGGAAGCGCCGACCGGAAGTGACGCTCTGTCGCCTAGGAGATGCTGACGCCGCCGGCTGTAACAGGAACACTGCTGCCGTCCGTCCCCTCTGGAGAAAGGTGCGTCCTAGATATAGGGCAGGGCGCCCCTCCCACAAATACAGGCCAATTAATCGGCCTTAATACATATATATAAAAGCAATCATTTAAAGGGCTTCTGTCAGCCCACTAAACCGTTTTTTTTTTTTTTTGCTTAATAATAACCCCTACACTGCGATTTATCTATACATAAGTAAAATAAGAATTTTGGTTCAGTAGAATTTGCTAAAACCCTATTTTTATAATATGTAAATTACCTTGCTACCAGCAAGTAGGGCGGCTACTTGCTGGTAGCAGCCGCATCCTCCGATGGTAATGACGCCCCCTCTGCTTGTTGATTGACAGGGCCAGCGGACGGGATCTTTCTCTGCTGGCCCTGCCTGTTTTCATTCAATATCTGGCGCCTGCGCCGCGGCCGTACCTCTCTTCAATCGGCGCAGGCGCACTGAGAGGCGGCCACTCACTCGGCCGCTTCATCCTCAATGCGCCTGCGCCGATGACGTCACATCTACACCCGGCGCAGGCGCATTGAGGATGAAGCGGCCGAGTGAGTGGCCGCCTCTCAGTGCGCCTGCGCCGATTGAAGAGAGGTACGGCCGCGGCGCAGGCGCCAGATATTGAATGAAAACAGGCAGGGCCAGCGGAGAAAGATCCCGTCCGCTGGCCCTGTCAATCAACAAGCAGAGGGGGCGTCATTACCATCGGAGGATGCGGCTGCTACCAGCAAGTAGCCGCCCTACTTGCTGGTAGCAAGGTAGTTTACATATTATAAAAATAGGGTTTTAGCAAATTCTACTGAACCAAAATTCTTATTTTACTTATGTATGGATAAATCGCAGTGTAGCGGTTATTATTAAGCAAAAAAAATAAAAAACGGTTTAGTGGGCTGACAGTAGCCCTTTAATGCTTTGCTAGATTATGAGTCTACACTGCGTGCAGAATTATTAGGCAAATGAGTATTTTGACCACATCATCCTCTTTATGCATGTTGTCTTACTCCAAGCTGTATAGGCTCGAAAGCCTACTACCAATTAAGCATATTAGGTGATGTGCATCTCTGTAATGAGAAGGGGTGTGGTCTAATGACATCAACACCCTATATTAGGTGTGCATAATTATTAGGCAACTTCCTTTCCTTTGGCAAAATCGGTCAAAAGAAGGACTTGACAGGCTCAGAAAAGTCAAAAATAGTGAGATATCTTGCAGAGGGATGCAGCACTCTTAAAATTGCAAAGCTTCTGAAGCGTAATCATCGAACAATCAAGCGTTTCATTCAAAATAGTTAACAGGGTCGCAAGAAGCGTGTGGAAAAACCAAGGCGCAAAATAACTGCCCATGAACTGAGAAAAGTCAAGCGTGCAGCTGCCAAGATGCCACTTGCCACCAGTTTGGCCATATTTCAGAGCTGCAACATCACTGGAGTGCCCAAAAGCACAAGGTGTGCAATACTCAGAGACATGGCCAAGGTAAGAAAGGCTGAAAGACGACCACCACTGAACAAGACACACAAGCTGAAACGTCAAGACTGATTTTTCTAAGGTTTTATGGACTGATGAAATAAGAGTGAGTCTTGATAGGCCAGATGGATGGGCCCGTGGCTGGATTGGTAAAGGGCAGAGAGCTCCAGTCCGACTCAGACGCCAGCAAGGTGGAGGTGGAGTACTGGTTTGGGCTGGTATCATCAAAGATGAGCTTGTGGGGCCTTTTCGGGTTGAGGATGGAGTCAAGCTCAACTCCCAGTCCTACTGCCAGTTTCTGGAAGACACCTTCTTCAAGCAGTGGTACAGGAAGAAGTCTGCATCCTTCAAGAAAAACATGATTTTCATGCAGGACAATGCTCCATCACACGCGTCCAAGTACTCCACAGCGTGGCTGGCAAGAAAGGGTATAAAAGAAGAAAATCTAATGACATGGCCTCCTTGTTCACCTGATCTGAACCCCATTGAGAACCTGTGGTCCATCATCAAATGTGAGATTTACAAGGAGGGAAAACAGTACACCTCTCTGAACGGTGTCTGGGAGGCTGTGGTTGCTGCTGCACGCAATGTTGATGGTGAACAGATCAAAACACTGACAGAATCCATGGATGGCAGGCTTTTGAGTGTCCTTGCAAAGAAAGGTGGCTATATTGGTCACTGATTTGTTTTTGTTTTGTTTTTGAATGTCAGAAATGTATATTTGTGAATGTTGAGATGTTATATTGGTTTCACTGGTAAAAATAAATAATTGAAATGGGTATATATTTGTTTTTTGTTAAGTTGCCTAATAATTATGCACAGTAATAGTCACCTGCACACACAGATATCCCCCTAAAATAGCTAAAACTAAAAACAAACTAAAAACTACTAACTAAATATTCAGCTTTGATATTAATGAGTTTTTTGGGTTCATTGAGAACATAGTTGTTGTTCAATAATAAAATTAATCCTCAAAAATACAACTTGCCTAATAATTCTGCACTCCCTGTAGATTATTCTGCAGGTAGAATGAAGCCTCACAATATCCTAAGACTACATCTCAATATGGAGATGATCAATTAATTTATTTATTCATTTATTCGCCAATCTAGATGGTATAATTTCACCCACACTATCAAATTAGTCTTAATAAAATGAAATATCATTTTCTGTGTCTCTTACCAAGTCCTAGTAGGAATCTCACTTCTGCTCCTAGGAAAGCTGGGTGGTTCATCATAGCGCATCTCATCATGGCTTTCATCTTGATAGACCCCTCTAGAGAGCTCAACCTCTCTTTTTTTTCCTCCTTTGTGTGGTTTATGACCACAAACTTATCAGTTAGGCACACCTCCCTACTTTGGAACTTTCCAATCATTGTCGGATGGGCGTGACCATTGATAAAAAATGTGACATCATAACCTTACCTAGAATGCACTTTTGCTACTGTTGTAATGTCACCTACTCATACCTAGGTGGCACTGCTGTGTAAGCTATTTGCATCATAGTATAAAGGGTTAACTTATGTAAGTCTGAATAAAACGTATTCTATATATTTGACCTTAGAAGCTTTAATTCCAAGCTATAGGGATTATTTCTGACACTTCTAGCAATTAGAGACAGAGCTCTAGGCATCTCTTTGATTGTTTCTAACACTGTTGATTTATGGACCGTAATGATATGAATAGCCTTGTTTTCTCACAGAGATATTAGTACCTCCTCTGTCATACCAATAATGTGATTAATTGTTACAAAACACACATCTTTACAGATACTCTTTTAGAGATGAATATTCTTCTAATGAGAAATATATATAATATACTGGATACATGTTGTCTTCATAACATATAACAATATAATATAAAGTAATATATATACAGTTGTTTTCAAAATTATTCAACCCCCACTGAAATTTAGTGTTTTGGCCAGTTTGACATTGATTTTGATCATTTCAGTCATCTTGTTTACAATTAAATCAAAGAGGCACTTGTAAGTCAGACAAGTAGGTTAAGGCTGACATGTTAGCCTGCATTTGTGGGAGGGGCGTAGGCTCCCTTAAAAGGAGGCATGCCCTCTCCCCATTTGCGTGCGTTTCTGGTGCCTTTTCCCGCCTGACGTCACGCCCCGTCCTGCTGTACTGCTGTGCAGGTAAGTTTGCTGAGGGTTCCCCTCCATCGCTTTCCGGTCGGCTGTCGGGGTAAGTTTCAGGCTCCGCCGCACCCCTCTCCGGCGTGTCCATCATCCCCCCCCCCCCGTCCACTCGCCACTCACCTCGCATCCCGGTTCGCACGCCCGGCTCGTCCTTGCTCAGGTGCCGCCCTGAGCAGATCTCGCGGGACGCCGGCAGCGCTTCCGTTGCCATGGCTACGGATCTTGCGTCCCGGCCGGCCTCTGCTGTCGGGCTCCCGTCCTGGCTCCGGCCGCCACAGCAGCTCAACCCCCCTCGTCTGGCTGGTCCTGGCGCTCACCCCACGGGCGGGTCCGTCTAGACCCAGGGGTGCCGCTTCTTTCACACGCAGCCACTGGCCGGCGCCGGCTGCTGTTCGCCAGCAATAAAGTTATATAAAAAAAAAATTAAAAAAAAATGGTTACACACACTGGTTCTACACCATAAGCCCCATCATAGGCCCTCGCCAGCTCACACATATCACATCTGCTTGCCAGGGTCATGGCACTCCGCTGGCTCCCACGTGCCCCCCCCCCTGTCTTGCTAAACAGCAGACCAGTCAACCCTCCACACCCCACGGCAGCGGTCCGCTACCTCGCACCTCAGCTCCCACAAACACAGTCTCATCAGTCACAGGGACACGCAGTTCCCTGGTTCAGGGTCGTACTATGGCGTAGCAGGGGCCACCGACCCCCTCCTCCCCGGCGCCCCTTAGGCTACTGGTTATTGTTGCAGACTCTGGTTACTCTGCCGTGCTTGACATCCATCGTCTGCCAAAGTTCTCTACAAATTCCACCCGCTGCGAACACCGCCATTCTGCTCTGCCGCATCTACGGACATTGTTCGGTAATTACTTGTTGGTTCTATGTCATATCATGCTCCGCCATGTTTGGGGCCTATTTTGTGTAAGGTTTACGTATTTCTTGTCATCTCATTGCCCTTGGCGCTACGGGCTTACGTTTTTCTCTCATACCATACCGGTTCCCGGTCGCGCTTCAGGCTCACGTTTCAGTTTCGTCAGAGCCGGGGTCAGGAACAATCAAAAAAAAAAAAAGGGGCTTATTCTCATGTTTGCTGTCTGTTTTTCCGTTTGCAGGCTCACTTGTTGTGTTCTTTCTGTCGCCAGTTACGTTTCTGGCTCACGTTTCTGTTATAACATGTCTGCTGCCTGTTACGTTCCAGGCTTACGTTTTTCTCTGTCTAGCGTCAGTCACTTTCCTGGCTCACATTTTCCGTTATTTCATGTCTGTTGCCCGCCACGTCGGCAGGCTTACGTTTTTCCTTTTTTCTCTTGCCGGTTCCTCTCCGGTTCACGTTTCAATATATGTCCTGCTGCCTGTCACGATTCAGGCTTACGTTTTTCCAATTGTTGCCTGTTACGCTTCAGGCTTACGTATCTACTGTACCCTGTCTGTTGCCTGTCACGTCGTCAGGCTTACGTTTCTCCCATGTTTTTATTCCCCGTCACGCTGCCGGTTTTTACGTTTTCCATTACCGGTTACAGGTCAGGATCATGCGGTTAATCACTATTCTTTGTCGCTATCATTGTTTTTCAGGTTCGATCGATATTATTTTCTACGGTACGACCCCAGGTTTGGTGTTTTTTCCATGTGTTTACTCCTCTGTCAATGGCCACGTCCTCGTAGCGCTTACGTCTTGTTTTCACTTTCAGGTTGGTAAGGTCTTCCACAGTAGTACCCCCTTCATAGCTCTAGGCACTCGCCCGCCCCAAGTTCGCTCTTCATCACCATTCACGGCTCGGGTGTCGTCGTTCTGTCACTTGGGGTCTCCAGCTCAGATGTTAATTTTTTGTTTATCACCTCACAGCCACGATATGTCGCAGATTTCCAATATCGAGGAAGCTCTGTCCATCCCGGAGACACCCGCATCCGAGCGGCCCTGCTCCTCATCACTGAGGAGTTGGACGATCGCCAAGTTAATTGCGGAGCTTAACAGAAGAGGGATCCAACACCCCGCTTCCGCCCGTAAAGCCGAACTATTCAGGCTACTCACGGCGGAGCCAGCAGCCCAGGACTTGGAGCAAGTCTCCATGTCCACTATGCAAGTGTCTCTGACACAACTGCACGCTATGATGAACACTATTGCCTCCTCAGTCTCAGACGTGCAGTCCAGACTCCTGGCAGTTGAGTCTCACCAGGGACTGTCATCCGAGCAGGTCGCCTCTCCATTGCCGGTGGCCCCCGTGGCAGGGTTGGTTCCCCCAGGTAGGGTTCTTTGCGCACCCGAGGTAGCTCCGGCCCATTTCATCCCCAGCAACATCAAGAAGGACATTTTAGAGGGCAAGGACGTCAACCTGGCGTCTATTTTGATAGCAACCCATGACACAGTGGAGAGCAAGACCATTGCTTGCGGCGACATGTCCATCGTCCTCAAAGCGAGGGACCCCCGCCTCAACAGGAAGCTAACCCCCATGGAGTTTGTCCTGGCGTTTAGCTTATACAGAGATATCATCTGCTCCGTCCACCCTGAGAGGCGGGAAGAGTTGGACACTTACTTATACAGGGTCACGGAGTTGGGCCACAAGTACGGTGGGCAGGCTTTTTACGATTACCATCGTTCGTTCTCAGCTAAAGCCGCCGCCTCGCTGGTCCAATTCCAGCACCTCACGAACTGGGCGGTAATGGACATGGAGCTCTTTTGCCGACATTTCGCGTGCCTCAGGGCACCGGCATGTACGTCATGCCAGTCCATTACTCACTCGTCGGACTGGTGCCCCAACTCAGGTCCCTCCACATCCGAGGGCAGATCCCTCCGTAGTAGCTCCGGGCCCCTCCCACGACCTGGCGCTACCACGGATAAGTTAGGCCGGCCAATAGTTTTCCTGGGCAACAGCCAGGTTTGCAATAACTTTAATCAGGAGGCTTGTTATTACAACAAGTGCAGGGCTCTCCACGTCTGCACAGGCTGTTTCAGGGCTCACCCGCAGACGGCGTGTCCTCAAAGAACAAGGCCATCCTGACTAAGCGGGGTCAACGTGGTCTTGTTAGAGTCCCTTTTGCGTGAGCACCATAGGCCGCATTGGGTGCAGTTCCTGGTCTCCGGGTTCACCACCGGGTTCCACACGGGGCTAGTAGCTCTCCCACAAACTTCCTGGGAAGGGCCCAATCTACTGTCAGCGAGCAGGGACCCTGAGCCGGTGGGGACTCTGATCAAATCAGAGTTGGAGAAGGGGTTTCTCATCGGCCCCTTCCCCTTCATTCCATTCGACCTCTGGAGGATCAACCCTATCGGTATTGTGACCAAGCAGTTCACAAATAAAGCACGTTTAATCTATGACTTGTCGGCGCCTCACGGCTCCAGTATACCCAGTCTTAACTCCTTAGTGCCTTCTGAGGAGTTCTCCATGAGCTACGCCACCATAGACGAAGCCATACAGCTGATCCTCCAGGTAGGTCGGGGGGCGTGGTTGGCAAAGGCAGATATCGCCGACGCCTTCAAGCTGCTGCCCATTCATCCACGGCTCTGGGGGTTCTACGGCATCAAGTGGCAAGATCAGTACTTCTTTGCCAATCGCCTGACGTTCGGGTCCAAGAGCAGTCCCTTGCTGTTCGACCAGTTCGCTCAGGCATTGCATTGGATCCTGGTCAACCACTGTGATTGCCCTATGACCATCCACTACTTGGATGATTTTCTCATCATTGAAAGCCCAGACCGCCAGCCTTGCAAACTCCAGGCTCTGCTGCACCTGTTCGGCCGACTTAATGTTCCGGTGGCAGCTGCAAAAACCGAAGGACCCGCCACGGTAATCACCTTCCTAGGCATAACGCTAGATACAGGGAAGATGGAGGCCAGGCTTCCAGACGAGAAATTGGCAAAGATCAAGGCAGCCATTTCAACTGCGGCGGGCTGCAGGACCTGCACCAAGGTCGAGTTGCAGTCCCTTTTAGGCATGCTCAACTTTGCCACCAAAGTCATGCCCTAGGGCAGGGCCTTCATGTCCAGGCTTCTCCAATTGCTCCCCTCAGCCCCAGAGCAGGACAGCCTCGTCACCTTAGACGCACAAGCCATGGCCGACTTGTCCATGTGGGAGAACTTCCTGGCCTCTTGGAACGGAGTCTCGTTGTTTGTTCCTCGGCTAGGGCCAGAGTCCACCTTGATTTTCTCGGACGCCGCCGCCTCCGGGGGGTTCGCGGCGATCTGTGGGAACCAATGGTTCGCGGGCCCTTGGCCACCCGAGGTATCAACAGCCAGAGGCGCCTTGCAGTCATCCCCTTTGCTGGAATTCTACCCAGTTGTGGCAGCTGCCCAGGTCTGGGGCAGCCAGTGGGCCAACTCTTCGGTGGCGTTCATCACTGACAATCAAACAGTGGTGGACATCATCACCAAGGGCAGGTCTCAGTCACTCCAGATCATGTCATTTGTCCGCAGGCTGGTCTGGCTCTCGCTGGTGCACAATTTCCACGTAACATGCAAGCACATCCAGGGGGTTCACAATGTGGCCGCAGATGCCCTATCTCGTTTTAATTACGAAACTTTCTTCCAGGTCATGCCAGCGGCAGACCGTGTGGGGCTTCCTCCTCCGATGTACCAATTGCTAGTGTTGGATTAAACCTTTTCATTAATTCAGCAAAAACATTGATGCAGAAGTCTTTGTCTCACAACACTGCCAGGAACTACAGGACCACCTGGAACACCTTCAACAGGTTCAGGGGCCTAAACCCAAGTCGTGACACCAACAAAACCACGTACATCACAGCTTTCATAGCCTTCTGTCATTTCGATCTCAAGCTGTCCTTCAGCACCATTAAAGTGTATTTGGCCGGAGTCCAACATTTTTCCATGTTGGAAGACCCCGAAAGCAGGTCGGTTTTTCTATCCCAAGCAGTCAGGGCAACCCTTAGGGGGGTTCAGAAAAGTAGTATCACAGCCACCCCGAGCAGGCAGCCCGTATCGGGGGAACTATTTAGGAAACTTTCAACCTCCCTAGATAGTCTTCCTTTTGGGCTCCTTCCCAGCATAGTCATCAAGGCTGCCATGTACCTCAGTTTCTATGGGTTCTTAAGACCCGGCGAAGTCACCCGCACTTCAGCTAGGTCCAAGGGCCTCACCAGGGGTCAACTAGTCTGGCACCACGACCATTTCTCCCTGCACCTCCTTACTTCCAAAACCTCGCAGGTAGGTCCACCAGTGGAGGTGGATTTCTTCCCTTCTGCCAACACATGGTGCCCGGTCCAGGTACTCAAGCGTCTGCTGTTGGCTCTGGGGGACTCCGCCCCTGACCAACCATTGCTCCCGTTCCAGGCCACAGCCCTCACCGCTTCGCAATTCATCTCACACGTCCGCACTCTGGCTACGGGTTGGGGTTTCGACCCCAAGGCCATTTCAGGGCACTCTTTCCGCATTGGAGCTGCATCCGCAGCTTCACAACACAACGTCCCCGGCCACATCATCCGCAAAATGGGTCGCTGGCGCTCCTCCTGCTTCACACGATACATACCTAACCCCCAGGTCGAGATATCCCAGGCTTTCCACAAGTTGGTTTTGTAATTCGGTTCACTGCCAATAAAGGTTTTCCCTCTCTACCTGTTTGTCTTTTTGCCCCCTTTTAGGCTTACCCGCGGCATGGCTAAGGGCACCTCTCCAGCCATATCAGGTAGGCATGGTGGTTTTCCTCTGTCAGGTTCGGCACGTTCAGGCACGAGCTCAGCCGTAGCCTTGACCACAAGTAGGTTAAGGCTGACATGTCAGCCTGCATTTGTGGGAGGGGCGTAGGCTCCCTTAAAAGGAGGCATGCCCTCTCCCCATTTGCGTGCGTTTCTGGTGCCCCACCCACCCTCCCCTTTTCTCTTTATTATCATCAGGGTATGCCCCCTTTTAGGCTTACCCGCGGCATGGCTAAGGGCACCTCTCCAGCCATATCAGGTAGGCATGGTGGTTTTCCTCTGTCAGGTTCGGCACGTTCAGGCACGAGCTCGGCCGTAGCCTTGACCACAAATATAACATAACATTTATAATGAAATAACCACAAATGTCTTTTCTGTGCTCACATCATTATCAGTTTTATTCAACCCCCAAGTGACATTCAATCTTAGTACTTAGTACAACATCCTTTTCCAGTTATAACAGCTTTTAAACGTGAAGCATAGCTTGATAGCTTGAAGTGTCTTGCAGCGATCTACGGGTATCTTCGCCCATTCTTCATGGGCAAAAGCCTCCAGTTCAGTCACATTCTTAGGCTTGCGCGCTGCAACTGCTTTCTTTAAGTCCCACCAGAGGTTCTCAATCGGATTTAAGTCTGGTAACTGCGATGGCCACTTCAAAATGTTCCAGCCTTTAATCTGCAACCATGCTCTAGTGGACTTGGAGGTATGCTTGGGATCATTGTCCTGTTGAAAGGTCCAACGTCTCCCAAGCCTCAGGTTTGTGACGGACTGCATCACATTTTCATCCAATATCTCCTGGTACTGAAGAGAATTCATGGTACCTTGCACACGCTGAAGCTTCCCTGTACCTGTAGAAGCAAAACAGCCCCAAAGCATGATTGACCCCCCACCATGCTTCACAGTAGGCAAGGTGTTCTTTTCTTCATAGGCCTTGTTCTTCCTCCTCCAAACATAGCGTTGATCCATGGGCCCAAACAGTTCTAATTTTGTTTCATCAGTCCACAGAACACTATCCCAAAACTTTTGTGGTTTGTCCACATGACTTTTGGCATACTGCAGTCGACTCTTCTTATTCTTTGGAGACAGCAAGGGGGTGCGCCTGGGAGTTCTGGCATGGAGGCCTTCATTACGCAGTGTGCGCCTTATTGTCTGAGCTGAAACTTCAGTACCCACATCCGACAAATCTTTTTTCAGTTCCTCAGCAGTCACACGGGGACTTTTCTCCACTTTGCGCTTCAGGTAGCGCACAGCAGTCAAAGTCAGCATCTTCTTTCTGCCACGACCAGGTAGCGTTTCAACAGTGCCCTTTGCCTTGAATTTGCGAATGATGTCATTTTAGTTGCATTTGGTTCTTTAAAAAGTCCTTGTAAGATTTCATTCTGAACACAATTACAAATGTACACTAAATTCCCTAAAACCCTTTACAGCATTGGGGTTGAATAATTTGGAACACAACTGTATGTCCTACTGATTGTCTTATGCTAAGGACTAAGGCTCATTAAATGAATACATGAATATTATATATTTTGCTTCATTAATAAATACCTAATTGTATAGGTAATTATCACCAGCTGCATAGAGCTTATCTTAATCTCCCGTCATAAATTTTTAAGTAGACAAGGAGGCTTCTCAGACCGGTACATTAATGAGAAGAATAACACTGAAGAGTAGAAACCTTTTTACACAGAAACCTTTGTGCGACCTTACTTTGGCCTACTCAAGACATACAAAATTGACATACAAAATATAGTCGAGCATGGCTCTTAAATGCAATGAACATCCATCTTGACTAGAATGAATTTGATATCAATGCATTTACCTATGAAAAGGCATTTCCTTTGATGGGTCGATTCTTATATCCACATCGGCACTAGGCGAGCAAAAGACATATTGCCGCAGACTTCGATTCCCCCAATACAGCAGCGCGTATTGCGCAATCGTAAGGAAGTGTATTAGCTTACCTGGGTGCTCGGCGGGTCAATGGGCGGATGTCAGATGACGCGCTCGTTTCTGATTCGCGTCTGATATCACTTTTGTGATATCTTCTCGGCGTTCATGCGGCCGCGTACGGCCGTCATAGCGCCGGAGCCTTAACACGCAACAGTGTGGGGCACCTTTCCTTTACAGGTTTACCTTATTGAGAGACCTTTTGCTCCTGATGACACGGGGCTAAATATGTCACGTAGAAACGCGTTGAGCCGTTGATCTCTATCTAGGACACGGTTCTATAGGCAGGGCGCATACAAGTTGTCAGGCAGCTCAATAGCTAGCTTGGATACAAGTGTGAATGCGGTCCGATACCTAGACCCAGTGCGGTCACGCATGAGTGGGTATGCAGACTGAGGCAGCCTAGTGTGCATTTGTACATACAGCGGTTATTGTATGGCTGCTGTTGCATGGATGTCCTGGTGTTGTGTGTGAACCGCATTACATTAAACAGATTATGAGATCTGATGTCGATATAGACTAATATTCTCAACAGGGCTTCCAGCTTTAATTCACTATAAGCTGCTCTGCTGCACAGAGTTAGGTAGGATTGCAAATGAGCGCACCTGTGCCTACTCACAATACATGGACCGTGTCCTTACTCCTTCTCCTGCGGGTTATTAGCACCAATGTGCCAGCAGGATTAGGATTTAGTCCAGACAGTTTTTTTATGTAGCGGGTGTGGCAATGTGAACATTGAGGTGTTGTTTCCCCAGGTTCCAGTCCGGGACTTGAGACATGCTCATGTCCAGGGATCCTATTTAATCCTGCTACTGGATCTTGGGTGTGGCTCACTCTGGATAGTCTGTGTGCAGCAGAGGCCTGGGAAGGCTCTGTCTGTGTGGTCTCAGCTGGGCAAGGCTGAGGGACCACGAGGCTGGGAGATAGCCTGGAGTTGGGGGGACTACTGAGCCCCAATCCCCCACAAGAAACAGTGAACTAGAGACAGTGGGCATACTGTGCTCTGTACAGCCAGGAGGCTGTGGGACATTGGCTGACAAAGCCGCACAAGTTCACAGGGTGTGAACTGTGACCTAGGTGAGTCAGGAAACTCTGTGTTAGTTAGAGCCTAGACGGGCAAGTGTTTGTTATTTTATGTGGATGTCACATGTGTTCGGTGAAGCTGCGACTTCATGATGACCTATATTGGTTGGAGTGTAAAATAAATGCACTGTTTGGACCTGAAACCTGGTGTCCTAAAGTCGTATCTGTGAGAATGACCCCCGAATAAGAGGCGATCCCTTACACGGGTCAATATCTATCCTTGACTACATAAGTCCAGTCTGGACTGAAATTCACGAAAGTGATGCACAGAATTTTTCCAGTTTTTACCAGTTACTAATAAATACTTTATTATTTTCTTTTAAATACATTCTTCAGGCAGTGTGATAAGAATTATCTTTAGTGAACGTACTACCCAGTATCTTTACCGTGTGAAACATGCATACAGTCGTGGCCAAAAGTTTTGAGAATGACACAAATATTCGTTTTCACAAAGTTTGCTGCTAAACTGCTTTTAGATCTTTGTTTCAGTTGTTTCTGTGATGTAGTGAAATATAATTACACACACGTCATACGTTTCAAAGGCTTTTATCGACAATTACATGACATTTATGCAAAGGGTCAGTATTTGCAGTGTTGGCCCTTTTTTTTCAGAACCTCTGCAATTCGACTGGGCATGCTCTCAATCAACTTCTGGGCCAATTCCTGACTGATAGCAACCCATTCTGTCATAATAATTTCTTGGAGTTTGTCAGAATTAGTGGGTTTTTGTTTGTCCACCCGCCTCTTGAGGATTGACCACAAGTTCTCAATGGGATTAAGATCTGGGGAGTTTCCAGGCCATGGACCCAAAATGTCAACGTTTTGGTCCCCGAGTCACTTAGTTATCACTTTTGCCTTATGGCACGGTGCTCCATCGTGCTGGAAAATGCATTGTTCTTCACCAAACTGTTGTTGGATTGTTGGAAGAAGTTGCTGTTGGAGGGTGTTTTGGTTGTCTTCTTTATTCATGGCTGTGTTTTTGGGCAAAATTGTGAGTGGGCCCACTCCCTTGGATGAGAAGCAACCCCACACATGAATGGTCTCAGGATGCTTTATTGTTGGCATGACACATGACTGATGGTAGCACTCACCTTTTCTTCTCCGGACTAGCCTTTTTCCAGATGCCCCAAACAATCGGAAAGAGGCTTCATCGGAGAATATGACTTTGCCCCAGTCCTCAGCAGTCCATTCACCAAACTTTCTGCAGAAGATCAATCTGTCCCTGATGTTTTTTTTGGAGAGAAGTGGCTTCTTTGCTGCCCTTCTTGACACCAGGCCATCTTCCAAAAGTCTTCGCCTCACCGTGTGTGCAGATGCGCTCACACCTGCCTGCTGCCATTCCTGAGCAAGCTCTGTAGTGGTGGGCCGGTGGCACTCCGATCCCGCAGCTGAATCCTCTTTAGGAGACGATCCTGGCGCTTGCTGGACTTTCTTGGACACCCTGAAGCCTTCTTAACAAGAATTGAACCTCTTTCCTTGAAGTTCTTGATGATCCTATAAATTGTTTATTGAGGTGCAATCTTAGTAGCCACAATATCCTTGCCTGTGAAGCCATTTTTATGCAACGCAATGATGGCTGCACGCGTTTCTTTGCAGGTCACCATGGTTAACAATGGAAGAACAATGATTTCAAGCATCACCCTCCTTTTGACATGTCAAGTCTGCCATTTTAACGCAATCAGCCTGACATAATGATCTCCAGCCTTGTGCTCGTCAACATTCTCACCTGAGTTAACAAGACGATTACTGAAATGATCTCAGCAGGTCCTTTAATGACAGCAATGAAATGCAGTGGAAAGGTTTTTTTTGGGATTAAGTTAATTTTCATGGCAAAGAAGGACTATGCAATTCATCTGATCACTCTTCATAACATTCTGGAGTATATGCAAATTGCTATTATAAAAACTTAAGCAGCAACTTTTCCAATTTCCAATATTTATGTAATTCTCAAAACTTTTGGCCACAACTGTACAATTCTCACAAAGATAGAACATGTTAAATAAAGGTATAGCAAAACTGCACATCTTGGTTTTGGTTATTACAGCCCAGAATATATATACCGGGGATGGGGTTAATAATAACGCCCTCTATCGTGCCCCCAGTAGTTACAATATTGCCCCCTATATTGCCCACTGTTATATGTTCCTGCTAGGGACTAGGGAAAAAAACCTGATATCCATTTCAAGCTTCAGTGTGTGGTGTCACCCATTTCTCTTCTGGCGTGCAACCTCAGATACCTACGTCCTGGCACAAGCCGTTGCGATGATGCCAACACTTCACAACTGCCTGCGCCCTTCATACTTTATCACATAGTTATCAGGCCTAGTAGCCAGTGGCCTGTGAGGATGAACAGCAGGGCAGGGAGTCATCACTCCTGGCCCTGTAAATCAAAATGGAGAGGGTGCGGCAGTTGCATAGAAAGCGAAGCCTCTAGGTGTAACGGCAACTCCCCCGTTGTGAACGGATCCGGTTGTATTGCAGCACGCCAGACCTGCAGGGTATAGCGAAGTGAGGTCACGGTTATGGGCAATCGAGGGTTGCTCACTGTATTGGAGAACCCTGGGCAGGCATGCGGCAGTGAAGGAGAGGTAGACACAGTTCCTCTGGGGCACGCTCGGTATGTAGGGACCAGGCCTGATGGTGGAGTGAGGTGCCCTGGATGTTACAGGTATTTTGAGTGCCTGGGGCAAGGTCCCTTTTGGATTCGTGATGCCAGTGCCTGTAACGGTGGCACACCGATTTATAGTTGGAATAAGTGAGGTACACAGGTGGTATAGTGAACCAAACGTTGCTTTACTGAACAGTCCAACTTTGTACATACAGATGGTAATACAGTCCTTTAGATCACAAGCTTCACAAGCAGGCTTATTTCACAAGATGGCAGGTATTGATTATGCAAGATACTCAGAGGGTAAATCCACAATGCACTCAGAATCAGGTTGTACCTTTCCTCAGAAATAGCGTACACTGTCCTTTCTAGAACTCCTGTCTGGTTTCAATCCCAAGGCCCGGATGCCTAAATGGTGGCTTAAATCCTTGGTATATATATATATCTTCCTCTCGTATTAAATCCTTGCTTTGCTTCCTATATAGCATCTGCCCATCAGTGTTACTTATCTTTGCTTGTAATATCCTGACTGGTCTTGATAATGACTGTGGGTTTCTCCCAGGAGGTTCTGTCCTGCAACTGGGGTGTCTCTACTGAGCTAATCCTAGCCTCAGGAGCTTCAGGTGGACGAAGTAACTCCTCTAGTCCCCTGGAATGAACTAACTTCCCCTGTCTGGGCCTACCTATATATGACCAGGGCTCTCTGGCTCCCTCTAACGCCCGGGAGGCTAAACGGCACCCTGACAGGCCTGACACCCAGCTGACACAGGGAAAATGCATACATATGACATTAAATGCAATTAAGACACATTAACCCCTTTTGTGCAGTGCCCACCTTTACCTAGTGGGACACTACAGTATTATCTTTAAAATAGCAATAACGGATCCGATATGAACAACATTGAAAATCAATCCAGCACCATTGACTTGCATTGTGTGTCATGCCATTTTGCTCTTGATCCCATGACGGAAAGAAAACCGCAGCATGCTACGGTTTTCTCTCCGGTTTGGGAACGCAACCATATGGAACCAAATGCATTTTGGAGCATTCCGTTCTGTTCAGTTCAGTTTTGTCCCCATTGACAATGAATGGGGACCAAACGGAAGCATTTTTCTCCTATGACAGATCTCAATACTGGAAAACTTAAATGCTAGTGTGAAAGTAACCATACAGAGGCATACACAGTGTTGTGGAACTTCTCAATCTCCAGCAAGGATTTGACAGTCAGCTTCTTTCTAACGGCTCATGCACACGACTGTTGTTTTACGGTCCGCAAATTGCGGATCCACAAAACACGGATACTGGCTGTGTGCATTCCACATTTTGCGGAATGGAACAGCTGGCCCCTAATAGAACAGTCCTATCCTTGTCTGTAATGTGGACAATAATAGAATTTTTTTTTTTTTTTGCGGAACGGACATACGGACACGGAACACACACTGAGTCATTTCAATTTTTTGCAGCCCTATTGAATTGAATGGTTCCGCATACAGGTGCAAAAAAACGGACACGAACAAAAAATATGTTTGTGTGCATGAGCCCTAAATTAAAGAAGTTTATTATTAGTTCTACAATGTTCTGGTCAAAGCAGAACAGAACACAACGTACAAAGAGAATAGTCATCATTTTATTGCAAAATTATACATGACAAAAATCAGCTTCATCCAATCATTATCTAACAGGTCATGTCCTCTCGTACGTCTTCCCCTTTAGGCCCCTTGCAGACAAGCATGTCCGGATTAGGTCCGGATGCGTTGCGAATGCGTTCAGTGAAAATGCGTAATTTCACAGGCAAAGTCATTCAGTTTTGCCTTCGATCGCGTTCAGTTGTTCCGTTTTTTATCCCGCGGGTGCAATGCGTTTAAAAGCGTTTTGCACGCGCGTGATAAAAAAAAAAATGTATACAAACAACATCTCTTAGCAACCATCCGTGAAAAACGCATCACATCCGCACTTGCTTGCGGATGCGATTTTCACGCAGCTACATTCACTTCTATGGGGCCAGCGTTGCGTGAAAATCGCAGAATATAGAACATGCTGCGATTTTCACACAATGCACAAGTGATGCGTGAAAACCAACGCACATGTAGACAGCCCCATTGAAATGAATGGGTCCGGATTCCATGCAGGCACAATGCGTTCGCATCACGCATTGCACCCGCGCGGAATACTCACTCGTGTGAAAGGGGCCTTAGGCCCCTTGCAGACGAGCGTACCGCATTAAGTCCGAATGCGTTGCGGGCGGCTTCAGGGAAACCGGCGTGAGTTCTCACGCAATTTGTCTGCGATTGCATTGTGTTGTTCAGTTTTTTCAGCGCGAGTACAAAGCGTTTTAATGCGTTTTGCATGTGCATGATAAAAAACGGAATGTTGGTACCCAGACCCGAATCCGGACTTCTTCACTGAAGTTTGGGTTCTGTGTTCTGTAGATTTTATTATTTTCCCTTATAACATGGTTAGAATGGAAAATAACAGCTTTCTGAATACAGAATGCTTAGTACAATGTCACCTCATCCACTTGATCATGCAGCCGATCTTCTTTCTTCTTCCTGCAAAAGGACCTGCGCTGACGTCATCGCGCTCACCATATCAGCACAGGTCCTGCTGAATGAAGATAGAAGAACCTTCTATCTTCTACCTTCTTTCTATAGAAGAACCATTTTACTAAGCATTCTGTAATTAAGAATGCTATTATTTTCCATTATAACCATGTTATAATGGAAAATAATAAAGTAAATGGAGTTTAATTGTCTCTTGGAGCTCATCCCTATTTATTAACATCATCTCCTTAGCAACCATACGTGAAAATCGCATTGCATCCGCACTTGCTTGCGGATGCTTGCGATTTTCGCGTAGCCCCATTCACTTCTATGGGGCCTGCGTTGCGTGAAAAACGCAGAATATGCGTGAAAAACATCGCTCATGCGCACAGCCCCACTGAAATGAAAGGGGCAGGATTCAGTGCGGGTGCAATGCGTTCACGTCACGCATTGCACTTGTGCGGAAAACTCGCCTTAGAGTAAATCTTTTATCCAATAATATTCTCACACCGCAATTTGCTAATCATTAGGAAAGGATGATCGATAATGTTCTGAGAGATGTCCTTTCAGAGGTTAAGTTGACCACAACCTTATTTGAACTATTATATTTACCATTTTTTTCTAGCTTCTATGTACTTAGGCCTCTTTCACACGCGCGAGTCTAATGCGTGACGTGAACGCAATTGCACCCGCACTGAATCCGGACCCCTTCATTTCAATGAGTCTGTGTACATGAGCGTTTTTTTTATGCATGTTCTATATTCTGCGTTTTTCACGCAGTCCTGGCCCCATAGAAGTTAATGGGGCTTCAGTGAAAAACGCATTGCACCTGTGCGGAAAAAACGGAACAACTGAACGCAATCGCAGACAAAACTGACTGAACTTGTCTGCAAAATGGTGCGAGTTTCACTGAATTCATCCGGACGTAATCCGTCACGCTCGTGTGAAAGAGGCCTAAAGGTTAATTCTGAACACACCTTATTGCAAAAACAGACTCTAGGAATCAACCATACTTTCCACAGTCTCTACATTGTATGTTAGCTAAATCTAAGAGTAATATCAGATGACAGTTTTTCTAATTAAGTTTATTATACTTTATTAATTTCCTTATCACACAGATCTCATAGGGCCCCATAAAACTTAGTAGGGCCTCCATGCACCACTAATTTCCCAGTAGGCATGTGTCAGACACTCCTAAGCAATTTGAAAAGCAAAGCACAACACCCTGGATTTCTGACAAATGAATGATTTTTTTTTTATTAAGCAGAAGCAATTTTAATTAAAAAAATATATAAAATTAATTTAAAAAAGTCAAACTAGGAACTGGTGCTTCAAAAATAGGGCGTTTATTCTCAGTATATTTACACCAGACAACTGGTATAATACATAGATTATCTCCTGCGTCACTTCACATATTACAGAACTGTCTGCCTGCAGCCACCACTAGGGGGAGCTCAGAGCATAGCAGTTTATACAGTTACCATTTTCTGCAGAGGAAGCTGTAATCACCTGTTTGCACTAAGCTCTCCTAGTGGTGACTGCATGAGAATGGAGTGTTTAAGGCCTCTTTCACACGGGCATCGCGTGTGAGGGCCGGATAGGATGCGGGTGCGTCGCGGGAAAATGCGCGATTTTTCCGCACGAGTGCAAAGCGTTTTAATGCGTTTTGCTCACGCGTGAGAAAAATCTGCATGTTTGGTACCCAGACCCGAACCCGGACTTCTTCACTGAAGTTCGGGTTTGGGATCAGTGTTCTGTAGATTTTATTATTTTCCCTTATAACATGGTTATAAGGGAAAATGATAGCATTCGTAATACAGAATGCTAAGTAAAATGTCCATTGAGGGGTTAAAAATAATAAAAATACGCAACCAAGTAGATCGGGTGAGTTAAATTTGTTTATTATTTTTTAACCCCTCCATCCATAATTTACTTAGCATTCTGTATTAAGAATGCTATTATTTTCCCTTATAACCATGTTATAAGGGAAAATAATAAAGATCGGGTCCCCATCCCGATCGTCCCCGATCATCTACTTAGCAACCATGCGTGAAAATCACACCGCATCCACACTTGCTTGCGGATGCTTGCAATTTTCATGCAGGCCCATTCACTTCTATGGGGCCTGCGTTGCGTGATAAACACACAATACAGAGCATGGTGCGATTTACACGCAACGCATAAGTGATGCGTGAAAATCACTGCTCATGTGCACAGCCCCATAGAAATGAATGGGTGAGGATTCAGTGCGGGTGCAATCCGTTCACCTCACGCATCGCATCCGCAAAGAAAATCTCGCCCGTGTGGAAGAGGCCTAAGAGAGAGTTTAAGCGCAGGCCCCCTTCTCCTCCTAGGCTCCATAGTAGTTGCGTGGTCTGCCTGCATGGAGAGGAAAGGAGATGGCAAGTTACTGAGCATGTGAGTCCACCACTGTAGGAAAGAGAAGGTGAACCAGTCCAAAAGGATAAACAGTAGGGGGCGCCACCAGAGAAGAAAATGTAATATACATTAAAAAAATATTTATTTATTTTTATTGCTGTGCATTGCAATATTACTGCATTTGAAATGCTCCTTTCACTGCATAGTAATACTTATAGATGGGGGTGCAGAGTCCTGAAACACACTGCTTAATGCTGTGATCGTGTTTCATGTAAGTTGTGCTTGTATAGGAGTTCCAATAAAGTTGCATAGGGAGGGGGAGGTTCTAACAAGCCTCCCAGGGCTGACTCCGCCCTGTCAGAGTACAGAGGAGAAGGAGAAGAAGGTCAGTGTGTGTGATGTCTGAGGACAAAACTGCACCTCAGCAGCCATTTTGGAGAGTTATAAAAACTCCAGAGTTAGTTCCATGCCTCAGCCCATAGAAGGGAAAGATTACAGAAGAACCAGACAACTCAGAGGGGGAGTGAGAATATTGGTAAAGGAAGGTAACTGTCGTTTATCAGGCTCTAGTCTCCTAGCTACAAGCTGCCCACCATAACTAAGGACAGAAAGGCCATCTGTCAGAATATAGTATTCCTAGAAGGGATACAGAGGTATATGATTATACAGTGCAGCAGACATAGTACATCCCTCCAGCCTGGAGAAACAAGGGAGAAAGATTGATTGTCATAGAAAACTGCCCCTTATGCAACTTCTGGGAACTAATCTGAATCACTGTAAAAGCTGCTTTGCTGTAAATGACTTTTGCATACATTGATGACCTTTGGATCAGCTTCAGTAAAGTACTGGGAGTTTGTTAAGAAACTTGGTCTCCTTATTTCACATCATCTCCTAATTGCACCTCACGGTGCTGGCATCACGAACACAGGGGCCCAGCCACCAAAGCACCCTAAGCATACCCATTACCATCAAGGGCACCTCAACTTCCATCTGGCTGGTGTTCCCTGCAATAGAGAGTGCCCCGGAGGATTTAGTGCTGTCTTCCTCGTCACTGCACGCCGACCCAGGGAGCTGCAAAATCGTGAGTACAACTACTACCTCCATCAGCCCACCGTGCACTCACATATTGCCCCTGGGGTCCGGTTCGCTGCAGGGGTCCCACCTCTGAAAATGGGAGTTCTCTGACCCCGGTCTGAGTCCAGTTGGAGATCACTGGTTGTATCAATGATGGTTGGGATCTGAAGGCTGGAACCCAGCTGATCCTAAGAACTCAGATGTGTAGTCCATGAATTTGTGACTCTCACTGAAGGCAATGCATGCTGTAGAACCGGCCGGGGTCGCGCTTGTGTTTCCAAATGTCTCATAGACATTAATGATGAGTTACTGGGACCAGGAATCCTCACAATCTGCAGGTGGCCCAGAGGTTGGACAGCCACGTGTCAGACAATTATCATGTACCCCTTTAAAGGAAGTAAGAGTTCTCATCTCTGTCTAACAATCTAAGCTATCCACAAACCTTTCAATGTCTCATGAGCTTTGTATTTACTTCTCCAGGTATTCTTCACCGGGTCCATTCAGTAAAAGCGGCTCAACCCTATACAACCAGTCATATAGCCCGGTAGGGTTGCTGACGCTGATTAAAACAATACCTGTCTTTCATCTATTGTTGTGGAGAAATCGGAAGTTTTCTAAATAAGCTAATGAGCTATTGGAGCACCAGGGGGTGGGCTTATGACGCCCCTCTCCTTCAAATCACGCCCCCTCCCTTTAGATTGACAGCCTTTGCACCCGCTGTCTAGAACCTGGAGTCGGCTTGAATCCGTTCTAGATAGTTGGTGCGCAGGCGCGAGATCTCTGGTCTAGCGCTGTCAATCTAAAGGAAGGGGGGGGGACGGGTTATGAAGGAGAGGGGTGTCAGTATGGAGCACCAGGGATGTTGCTGGAGCGGTGCTCAAACCACATAAGCCCGCCTCCTGGTGCTCCAATAACTCATTAGCATATTTATAAAACTTTAAATTTCTCCACAACACTACTACCTATAGATAAAAGACAGGTATTGTTTTATTCAGCGCCAGCAACCGTACCGGGCTATATGCCTTGTTGTATAGGGTTAATCTGGGTGACAGAGTCATTGTGTTTCTGAAGAATCCACTGCAATGTGTATGTGGCATCACTTTCCAGCTTCCTGCCGGGTAGCGGAGGAGGACTCTGCAGTCTATGGAGATACTAATATGAGTGCGCTCCTGAGGGATAGGACACAGACTCATTGTTACAAACTCAATAGCAAAAAACATGTATAAAACAGGCAAACAGAATGGGAGGTTGTACAAGTAACGGTGCCGGCCGTATGCAATCTTTGGGGCACATTTCTAAAAAGTGGTGTTTTAGGCTCAGCTTTATGTTGGTGAAAATTGGCGCAGGTTTAATCACATGTGCCATGTTCACAGGAGGAACGTCTGGTTCTTTGTAAGTAAAACTTAAAGGGGTATTCTGATTATATCAAGTTATAACTGACTTATATTCCGACTGCTGGGATCAGGTATGTCTTGCAGTCCCATAGACGTGGATGGAGCTGCAGTGCGCATTGCCGGCTGCTCCATTCATTTTGGGGTCCCACACAGGGCCGCCTATTTTTGTGATCATTGGGAACCCACTGGTTGGACCCCAAGTGATCTAATATGTATCCCCCTATACTCTGCATAGGGGACAACCTTATATAACCAGAATACCCCCGTTAACCATCATATGTTGAAAAGTTCTGCAACTTTCTAATATACTTGGTTTTTCGATTCCTCTGCGTTTTCAATATCCCTGCCTGTTGTCAATGAATGAATCTGAGGCCTCATGTACATAGCCGTATTATAGATCTGTGTCAGGTGTAATTGTCATAAAGGAATTATAAGGAATCTACAAGGAAAGCATTTCTACAATGTGAAAATGTTCTACAATGTGTCTGTGCAGGAAACATGTAGACTGTCTTAGGCTACATGCACACGACCGTTGTGCGTTTTGCGGTCTGCAAAACACGGATGACGTCTGTGTGCGTTCCACAATTTGCGGAACGTCTCAGACAGCCATTGATATAACTGTCTATTCTTGTCCGCAAAACGGACAAGAATAGGACAGATTATATATTTTTTTGCGGATCACGGAAAGGAGCAACGGATGCGGACAGCATCTTTTGTGGCCCCATTGAAGTGAATGGGTCCGCATCCAAGCCGCAAAAACTGCGGCTCGGATGCGGACCAAAACAACGGTCGTGGGCATGAGGCCTTAGGCTGAGTTCACACCTCAGTTATTAGATCAGATATTTCCATCAGTTAGGGCTCATGCACACAAACACATTTTATTTCCGTGACCGTTCGATTTTTTTTTGCGGACCTTATGCGGAACCATTCATTTCAATGGATCCGCAAAAAAAAAAATAAAGTTACTCCGTGTGCATTCCATTTCCGCATGTCCGTTCCGCAAAAACTAGAACATGTCCTATAGTACTGTTCTAATAGGGGCCGGCTGTTTCGTTCCGCAAAATACAGAACGTACACAGACGTTATCTGTATTTTTTGCGGATCTGTTTTTGCGCACCGCACAATACATATGGTCGTGTGTATGAGCCTGTGAGACAAAACCAGTAGTGAGCCATACTCAGAGATCAGGTGTAATGGAAAGATCTGCTCCTGTTCTGTGTTTTTGACCCGCACCTGGTTTTGGCTCATTATAACTGATCAAAATAACTGACTAAATAACTGGTGTGAACTAGGCCTAAAGTGAATACAATTGTAGCAATCCCTTAAAGGAAATGTTCACCCTTGGGGGGGTTAACCCCCCTCTCTTTGGCAGACCTACAAAAGGGAAGCATACTTACCTGCTTCATAGCACTGGGTCCCAGCTCCTTCTCTCCCTGGCTTTGGCTCCGTCATGTGGCTCCATGGATGTAAACTTCCATATTGCTGCCGCCAATCGCTGGCGTCACGTCAAATGGTCACGCAAACGGGGTATGTCACCACTGTGGCCAGAGACTGGCTGCAGTGGCATAGAAGTTTACATCCTGGGAGCTGAACAGAGAAGCCAGAGCTGGGGAGAGGAGGGAGCCAGCAGCAGGCAGGTAAGTATGCTAAACCCCCCTCCCTCCTAAAGGTGCACAGCCCCTTTAAAAGGGTTGTCCGAGTGTTTTCTGATAGGTTATCTGTATTTGATCAGTGGGGGTCCAACTTCTCCCACCATTCAGCTGTTTGAAGAGGCTGCCTCCTGGAAGTTGACCAGGCATAGCGCCATTCATTTCATAGTGGCTATCTTTGGTATTGCAGCTCTGTCCCATTCACTTGACTGGGACTGAGCTTCACATGAACATGACATCACTGACCTAGGAAGAGAGTGCACTGCTTGCTGAAGGGTCAGTGCCTCCTTAAACAGCTGATTGGTGGAACCCCCACAGATCACACTAGGACATCGGGACATACTAAAAGGAATGACAGAGTGGAATGCCCATATTTTCAGCCACTGGATCTAAACAATAAAGACCACATTCAGCAAGCAGAGGTCTTGAAAATTGTGAAGCATTCTGCAAGAACTAAGCTTTATTTCAATAAATACAGCATATTGCCTTAGGACAAGCTGCAGCTCTGAGAAGTGGTTCCATTCAGTCCAGCGCCTTCCAGCCTATAGATCCCTGTCTCCGGGGTGACTGGTCCCGACAATAGACGGGACTATGGCCAGGCTGCACCACATACTCGGCAGACGCATCATGCTCCTGTGTGACCACTAGGGGCGCTGTCACATGACAAGCACCGCCCCGCCATGACGAGACACACGTGACTGTCATGTGATCCACTGTTGACAGCGGAGGATGCTGGGAGCGTCCTAGTTATCGCGATTGCTGGTGGTGACCGGTGACACTTCCGTGTTGTTGTGGTGACAGCTGCGAGTTGAAAGGAGGAGGAAGAGGTCACCGGGCTTCATGCGGGGGAGTGGGCCGTGGAGGTAAAGGGGGCTGCGTGCGACTTCACTATAGGAGGCAATGACATTTGGGTTGTGGCTGTTGTCTGAGCGGGATTCCATCACTAAGGCACCTAATGGCCAGGAAAAGGGGTGTAATAGGGTTTAGAGGTCAGTTTAAAGGGTGTTATATAGGTTAGAGGTCAGTATAGGGGGTGTTATATAGGTTAGAGGTCAGTATAGGGGGTGTTATATAGGTTAGAGGTCAGTATAGGGGGTATTATATAGGTTAGAGGTCAGTATAGGGGGTGTTATATAGGTTAGAAGTCAGTATAGGGGGTGTTATATAGGTTAGAGGTCAGTATAGGGGGTGTTATATAGGTTAGAGGTCAGTATAGGGGGTGTTATATAGGTTAGAGGTCAGGATAGGGGGTGTTATATAGGTTAGAAGTCAGTATAGGGGGTGTTATATAGGTTAGAGGTCAGTATAGGGGGTGTTATATAGGTTAGAGGTCAGTATAGGGGGTATTATATAGGTTAGAGGTCAGTATAGGGGGTATTATATAGGTTAGAGGTCAGTATAGGGGTGTTATATCGGTTAGAGGTCAGTATAGGGGGTATTATATAGGTTAGAGGTCAGTATAGGGGTGTTATATCGGTTAGAGGTCAGTATAGGGGTGTTATATAGGTTAGAGGTCAGTATAGGGGTGTTATATAGGTTAGAAGTCAGTATAGGGGTGTTATATAGGTAAGAGGTCAGTATAGGGGTGTTATATAGGTTAGAGGTCAGTATAGGGGGTGTTATATAGGTTAGAAGTCAGTATAGGGGTGTTATATAGGTTAGAGGTCAGTATAGGGGTGTTATATAGGTTAGAGGTCAGTATAGGGGTGTTATATAGGTTAGAAGTCAGTATAGGGGGTGTTATATAGGTTAGAGGTCAGTATAGGGGTGTTATATAGGTTAGAGGTCAGTATAGGGGGTGTTATATAGGTTAGAGGTCAGTATAGGGGGTGTTATAT
Source organism: Bufo bufo (assembly GCF_905171765.1). Classification (NCBI taxonomy): domain Eukaryota; kingdom Metazoa; phylum Chordata; class Amphibia; order Anura; family Bufonidae; genus Bufo; species Bufo bufo. The sequence goes on along the minus strand of NC_053389.1, from coordinate 150,618,368 downwards.
AGGTTAGAGGTCAGTATAGGGGTGTTATATAGGTTAGAAGTCAGTATAGGGGTGTTATATAGGTTAGAGGTCAGTATAGGGGTGTTATATAGGTTAGAGGTCAGTATAGGGGGTGTTATATAGGTTAGAGGTCAGTATAGGGGGTGTTATATAGGTTAGAGGTCAGTATAGGGGGTGTTATATAGGTTAGAAGTCAGTATAGGGGGTGTTATATAGGTTAGAGGTCAGTATAGGGGGTGTTATATAGGTTAGAGGTCAGTATAGGGGGTGTTATATAGGTTAGAGGTCAGTATAGGGGGTGTTATATAGGTTAGAGGTCAGTATAGGGGGTGTTATATAGGTTAGAGGTCAGTATAGGGGGTGTTATATAGGTTAGAGGTCAGTATAGGGGGTGTTATATAGGTTAGAGGTCAGTATAGGGGGTGTTATATAGGTTAGAGGTCAGTATAGGGGGTGTTATATAGGTTAGAGGTCAGTATAGGGGGTGTTATATAGGTTAGAGGTCAGTATAGGGGGTGTTATATAGGTTAGAAGTCAGTATAGGAGGTGTTATATAGGTTAGAGGTCAGTATAGGGGGTGTTATATAGGTTAGAAGTCAGTATAGGGGGTGTTATATAGGTTAGAAGTCAGTATAGGGGGTGTTATATAGGTTAGAGGTCAGTATAGGGGGTGTTATATAGGTTAGAGGTCAGTATAGGGGGTGTTATATAGGTTAGAGGTCAGTATAGGGGGTGTTATATAGGTTAGAGGTCAGTATAGGGGGTGTTATATAGGTTAGAAGTCAGTATAGGGGGTGTTATATAGGTTAGAGGTCAGTATAGGGGTGTTATATAGGTTAGAGGTCAGTATAGGGGGTGTTATATAGGTTAGAGGTCAGTATAGGGGGTGTTATATAGGTTAGAGGTCAGTATAGGGGTGTTATATAGGTTAGAAGTCAGTATAGGGGTGTTATATAGGTTAGAGGTCAGTATAGGGGTGTTATATAGGTAAGAGGTCAGTATAGGCGTGTTATATAGGTTAGAGGTCAGTATAGGGGGTGTTATATAGGTTAGAAGTCAGTATAGGGGTGTTATATAGGTTAGAGGTCAGTATAGGGGTGTTATATAGGTTAGAAGTCAGTATAGGGGGTGTTATATAGGTTAGAGGTCAGTATAGGGGGTGTTATATAGGTTAGAAGTCAGTATAGGGGGTGTTATATAGGTTAGAGGTCAGTATAGGGGGTGTTATATAGGTTAGAGGTCAGTATAGGGGGTGTTATATAGGTTAGAGGTCAGTATAGGGGGTGTTATATAGGTTAGAGGTCAGTATAGGGGGTGTTATATAGGTTAGAGGTCAGTATAGGGGGTGTTATATAGGTTAGAGGTCAGTATAGGGGGTGTTATATAGGTTAGAGGTCAGTATAGGGGGTGTTATATAGGTTAGAGGTCAGTATAGGGGGTGTGATATAGGTTAGAGGTCAGTATAGGGGGTGTTATATAGGTTAGAGGTCAGTATAGGGGGTGTTATATAGGTTAGAGGTCAGTATAGGAGGTGTTATATAGGTTAGAGGTCAGTATAGGGGGTGTTATATAGGTTAGAGGTCAGTATAGGGGGTGTTATATAGGTTAGAGGTCAGTATAGGGGGTGTTATATAGGTTAGAGGTCAGTATAGGGGGTGTTATATAGGTTAGAGGTCAGTATAGGGGGTGTTATATAGGTTAGAGGTCAGTATAGGGGGTGTTATATAGGTTAGAGGTCAGTATAGGGGGTGTTATATAGGTTAGAGGTCAGTATAGGGGGTGTTATATAGGTTAGAGGTCAGTATAGGGGGTGTTATATAGGTTAGAGGTCAGTATAGGGGGTGTTATATAGGTTAGAGGTCAGTATATGGGGTGTTATATAGGTTAGAGGTCAGTATAGGGGGTATTATATAGGTTAGAGGTCAGTATAGGGGTGTTAAATAGGTAAGAGGTCAGTATAGGGGTGTTATATAGGTTAGAGGTCAGTATAGGGGGTGTTATATAGGTTAGAGGTCAGTATAGGGGTGTTATATAGGTTAGAGGTCAGTATAGGGGTGTTATATATGTTAGAGGTCAGTATATGGGGTGTTATATAGGTTAGAGGTCAGTATAGGGGGTGTTATATAGGTTAGAGGTCAGTATAGGGGGTGTTATATAGGTTAGAGGTCAGTATAGGGGGTGTTATATAGGTTAGAGGTCAGTATAGGGGGTGTTATATAGGTTAGAGGTCAGTATAGGGGGTGTTATATAGGTTAGAGGTCAGGGTAAGGGGTGTTATAGAGGTTATAGTATACAGTATAGGGGGTGTTATAGAGGTTAGAGGTCAGTATAAAGGGTGCTATAGTGATACTATAGAGGTCTCAGGCAGTGTATGTAATTGCTGTTGACATATTGTATATATTGTATTGCTGTAGAGGTCGGGGGGGGGTCAATACAAAGTGTTACTGTAGAGGTTGGGGACAGTATAAGTTATTGCCGTAGAGGTCGGAGGTCAGTATACATTGTTGCTTTAGAGGTCAGGGGTCAGTATAAGTTATCGCTGTAGAGGTTGGGATTCATTATAAAGCGTTACGCTAGAAGTCAGTGTAAAGTGTTACGCTATATGTCAGGGTTTAGTATACTTTTGGCGTTTTGACTTTCCGTTTGTGAGATCCATTCAGGGCTCTCACAAGCGGTCCAAAACGGATCAGTTTGCATTCTAATGCATTCTGAATGGAAATGGATCCGCTCAGTTTGCCTCCGTTCCGTCTCCATTCTGCTTTGGAGACGGACACCAAAATGCTGCTTGCAGCGTTTTGGTGTCCGTCTGGTGAAACTGAGAAAACGGATCCATCCCCATTGACTTACATTGTGTGCCAGGACGGATCCGTTTTCTCTGACACAATAGAAAACTGATCTGTCCCCCATTGACTTTCAATGGTGTTCATGATGGATCCGTCTTGGCGATGTTAAAGATAATACAAACGGATCCGTTCTGAACGAATATAGACGGTTGTATTATCTGAACGGATCCGTCCATGATGGATCCGCACAAAACGTGAGTGTGAAAGTAGCGTAAAGTGTTACTCTAGAGGTCGGTGGTCACATTGTGCTGTTAGGGGATATCTGTGTTTTCTGACTTCCCGGAGCAGTACATCTAATCTAATCTAATTAGTCCATGTCATATTTTCCAGGATCTGGACTCGCTCATGACATGTCCTGCAGTGATGCTGGAAGTATGACCATTTTGGAGACCCTTCCCACAATGACCCAACTCTTTGACACATGACTTGGTGATTTAACTTCTCTTCCTCCTTCCTTCTTTCAAACCTTAATTTCTTAAGAAGTCATCTCCAGACTGAATCCCAGATGTGGTTACATCAGAGGCTCAAAGGTTTCCCAGGACTGCTGTCCAGCAGCTGGGCACGCCGCATCCTTGCTGCCCTGGGTTTTCTTCTGATAATCTACTGGTATATGTCTACTGGATCCTTGTTCAGATCCTTGTGGTATTCAGGTCAGCCGCGAAGTGGCCCTGGGGCTTGTCTACAGACACAGACTAAGCAGTGGAAGACCTTGTTGGACAAGGGGGACTTAATGATAGTCTCCTTCCCAGGAGAGGAATCTAACTTGCAGGGGCCGGCCATTGTTGGAAATGGATTTATGCTGGTTGATATTCGCAAGAATACTTTATGGGTATCTTCTGTGACTGTACCGTTCCGTATGACGGACTATTCCCTGGTGACCTCTGTGAAGAGCTCAGGGGCAGCGGCAGAAGTTCAGGGCACTGCTGTCTTCTATAGAGAAGGTTTGATAAGGACTGTTCGCTGCATGCAAATGGAGTTGACAGACTCCCACCGTGACTGTGTCTCCGTCCGTGAAGACTACTTTGCACACAGGAACCGACCACACCTATACATTCAGAGGATCCACGTTTCCAACCCCAGCGACAGGGTGGTGGCTTTTGATATTTCTTCCCAGAAGCCACCTGCTGGAGCCAAGTTTTCCACTAGCATAGAGAAGATGCAGGACAGACAGTTCCTTCTCTCCTCTGGACGGGTGTCGTTAGAAGATGGGAAAAGTATCCTGGTCGTGATTGCAACTAAAAAGTTGGTGAACCGAGTGCAGGTCAGCCCCAGGTCCGAATTTGATGAAACCGTTCTCTCCGTCATCTATACCTCTGAACCCATAGACTCAGGAAAGTTGGAGGAGAGCTTTAGTAAACTACGAGAGTCTGCAAAGAAAGAGATGCTGGAGGTGATGCACATGAGGGCTGACGACCTCTACAATGAGCACCAACAGATCTGGTCAGATTTATTTGTTTCAGGTAAGATGCCCACAGCAGGGTAGTTTCTGCTGGTTTTCTGCGCATGTATAACTTGGGGATTTCGTTCTCGTTTTGCCCCAGATCTCACAATTTGCATGGCAAAGGGTGAAATCTGCACTGCAAATCCTCACTAAGAGTTGACATGTTCAATTTTTTTTAAATCCACACCTCAGGTCAGTTTCTGCACTGTGTAGATGAGATTTTCTAAATCTCATCTACCATATTTTTCGCTTTATAAGATGCATCTGGTGATAAGACACATCCCAGGTTTTAGAGGAGGAAAATAAGAAAAATATATTCCATTACACCCCCATGTCAGATCCTCAGATCGGACCCCCATATCAGATCCTCAGATCGGACCCCCATCTCAGATCGGACCCCCATATCAGATCCTCAGATCGGACCCCCATATCAGATCCTCAGATCGCACCCCCATATCAGATCCTCAGATCGGACCCCCATATCAGATGCTCAGATCTGACCCCCATATCAGATGCTCAGATCGGACCCCCATATCAGATGCTCAGATCGGACCCCCATATCAGATGCTCAGATCTGACCCCCATATCAGATGCTCAGATCTGACCCCCATATCAGATGCTCAGATCTGACCCCCATATCAGATGCTCAGATCTGACCCCCATATCAGATGCTCAGATCTGACCCCCATATCAGATGCTCAGATCTGACCCCCATATCAGATGCTCAGATCTGACCCCCATATCAGATGCTCAGATCTGACCCCCATATCAGATGCTCAGATCTGACCCCCATATCAGATGCTCAGATCTGACCCCCATATCAGATGCTCAGATCTGACCCCCATATCAGATGCTCAGATCTGACCCCCATATCAGATGCTCAGATCTGACCCCCATATCAGATGCTCAGATCAGACCCCCATATCAGATGCTCAGATCAGACCCCCATATCAGATGCTCAGATCAGACCCCCATATCAGATGCTCAGATCAGACCCCCATATCACACTTTTGGGGGGGAAAAGTGCGTCTTTATTAAAGGGGTTCTGCAGTTTGTTTAAACTGATGATCTATCCTCTGGATAGATCATCAGCATCTTATCCCCGCCGATCAGCTGTTTCAGAAGGCAGCGGCGCTCCATGAGCATTCTCACTGTTTACTGCAGGCCCAGTGACATCACGACTACTATCAACTTGCCTGGGCGCGGCTGAGCTCCATTCAAGTGAACAGAGCTTAGACGCGCCCAGGCCAGTTGATACTAGTCGTGACGTCACTGGGCCAGCGGTAAACAGTGAGAAGGCCACGGCGCCACTGCCAGCGCCGCTGCCTTCTCAAACAGCTGATCGGCGGGGGTCCTGGGGTCGAACGCCCGCCGATAAGATGCTGATGATCTATCCAGAGGATAGATCATCAGTTTAAACAAACTGCAGAACCCCTTTAAGCAAAAAATATGGTACTTAGCTGGTGCGGTATTATTATGCTGCGGAGTTCCACATGAATATCCACCATGTGCATGTGGCCTAACAGAACACCAACATCTAGACCAGGGTATTCTAATTTGATATGGGGGTATACAGATTGGCAGAATGCCATTTCACACCATGCCCTTCTATGTTGGGTGTAAGCAGAAATAGATTAGTGACAAGCAGCCAGTTGGTCGGTCTGGGCAAAGCCACGGAAGAGAGAACACGGGCACAGTGGCACACAGCTGCTGTTGACCAGTCATGAAGCCGAGTGACAACGTACGCGCCGATCTGACCTGTCGGTAAGTAGTGCAGATGGCAGTGCTTGCAGATGCTTCACCCATTTTGACCACAGATGGTGAGTGCCACTATGTGAAGATATGTGGTAATAGCTAGACTTAGGGCTGTCCCTGTCTGTATTCTCATCTGCCCTCCCTGCATAGAGACTGGAACAAGTCCATATCTGAATAAAGGAATAGGTTTTGTCCACAGTCAGGTCCCATGCTCACGACCGTATTTTTGGTCCGCTTCCAATCTGCATTTCTTTGTGGATCGAATGCAGACCCATTGATTTCATTTGTATGTCCTTTCCACTGTCCCCTAGAAAAAAGATAGAACATGTCCTTTACCTATCCGTTTTGCTGACAAGAATAGTCATTTTTAATATAGGGTGGGACATGCAGAACAGGAAAATATAGGATGCACGTGATTTGCCGACCGGAAAACGCATACGGTCATGTGCATGAGGCCTCAGTGTCCTGTACATTTTACTATACAAGTTGTAGCAATGCTGTAAAAAGCATGCAACAGGGGGAGGCGAAAGCCTGCGTGAAAAGACAAAAAATAGTGACACTTTTTTGTTTTCTAATCTGGTTACAGATTTTTTTTTTCTTTGATTTGCTGGACATGATTTTGGGGGCAGTCATCTTGCCTAAGCTTTTGTTAATGGGATTGTCCCATCTGGACATTTATGACACATCCACAGGCTATAGCGGAGGGCGCTCACTCAGATATTTCCATAGCAGGGGATGGAGAGCACTGAGCATTCATGGCCTCCTCTCCGTCCCTGTTGGCCCGCAGCAGGTCCCAGAGGTTTATGTTATATCCTTTTGATATGCTATAAACGTCCAGATGAGCGGCCCGTAAGAGCGTTTAGAAAGATGCCATACAGCTGCCACATCGGCCATAGACACAGTAGACTGGAGCTGACACATTGACGTCTGTTTTATTTTACACCTGCTCTGGTGTGTGCAAAGGTCATTCTGTGGGGAGGGAGAGGATCAGTTGTGTTTGAAACCTGCAAGATTTTAGGATTAAAAAAAAGAAATATCTAAAAAAATTCTAAATTAACAAAAAAACTTTGGCCCTGCAGTGGCAGTGAATCCGCCACAGTTATGTAGAGGCGCCGGCCTCTACATAACTTCAGTGGATCTACCACCACTTCTAAATGTAAGGCAGTTTCCTAGCTGTCTTACATTTGGACCATTTTCTACGCCTAAAACGGGCCTGCCAGCTATTTTCCACCCACACCATTCCCACTTTTTTTAGACCTGGCGTGAGCGAGAAAAAGTCGCACATTGCGGCACAAAAGAACTTTTGCGCCGCAATCTGCGCCAGAAATATTCCTAATATAGGCGTATTTCTGTTTAATAAATGACCCCCTTTATTTAAAAACTAGATAATTTTCTGATGACATATTCTCATTAATGCCATATACTTAGCATGGCTAGGTGGTATCTTACACTTGATTGCTGGGGAGGTGTTTGGTGGTACTAAGAGGTAGTTTGTGCAGTGCCTTGTGGTTGGTCCTGCTGGGGAGGTGTTTGGTGGAACTAGGGGGTAGTTTGTGCAGTGCCTTGTGGTTGGTGCTGCTGGGGAGGTGTTTGGTGGTACTAGGAGGTAGTTTGTGCAGTGCCTTGTGGTTGGTGCTGCTGGGGAGGTGTTTGGTGGTACTAGGAGGTAGTTTGTGCAGTGCCTTGTGGTTGGTGCTGCTGGGGAGGTGTTTGGTGGTACTAGGAGGTAGTTTGTGCAGTGCCTTGTGGTTGGTGCTGCTGGGGAGCTGTTTGGTTGAACTAGGGGGTAGTTTGTGCAGTGCCATGTGGTTGGTGCTGCTGGGGAGGTGTTTGGTTGAACTAGGGGGTAGTTTGTGCAGTGCCTTGTGGTTGGTACTGCTGGGGAGGTGTTTGGTGGTACTAGGGGGTAGTTTGTGCAGTGCCTTGTGGTTGGTACTGCTGGGGAGGTGTTTGGTGGTACTAGGGGATAGTTTGTGCAGTGCCTTGTGGTTGGTGCTGCTGGGGAGGTGTTTGGTGGTACTAGGGGGTAGTTTGTGCAGTGCCTTGTGGTTGGTACTGCTGGGGAGGTGTTTGGTGGTACTAGGGGATAGTGTGTGCAGTGCCTTGTGGTTGGTACTGCTGGGGAGGTGTTTGGTGGTACTAGGGGATAGTTTGTGCAGTGCCTTGTGGTTGGTGCTGCTGGGGAGGTGTTTGGTGGTACTAGGGGGTAGTTTGTGCAGTGCCTTGTGGTTGGTGCTGCTGGGGAGGTGTTTGGTGGTACTAGGGGGTAGTTTGTGCAGTGCCTTGTGGTTGGTACTGCTGGGGAGGTGTTTGGTGGTACTAGGGATAGTGTGTGCAGTGCCTTGTGGTTGATGCTGCTGGGGTAATACGGGTGCTGCAGAGTAATTTGTTTGCTGGTGAGGCCAGAGAAGAAAGCGTTTCAGAGGCCATACTGTGGGAACTATTCTACTGATCAGATCTTTAAAGCGTACCTGTCACCTTGCGGTGCGATCTGCAGGCAGCATGTTTTATGACAAGAGGAATGGAGCAGAGTTATATCTAGTTTTATGGGAAAATCTCAGTATAACGTGTATTTCATTGATTGAAATCCCTATTTTATTCTGGGCTTAGGAGTCCAGTGGGCGGTCCCGCTCTGTGATTGACAGCTATCACTGTAGGGAACGCTGTCAGTCACGGTTAGGACCGCCCACTGGACTCCTAAGCCCAGAATTAAGAGGGAAGTGAATAAAATAGAAGTTATACAGAATCTTTTCCCTGTACATCAATCTGCTCATTGACAGATCATGCTGCCTTTTCATGGTGAGAGGTTCGCTTTAAGTTAATGTAAATGTCTGGTGGAAGGAAGGTCACATCCACTGGTTAATCCAGTTTTAGGAGGTGGCGAGCAGGCGAGGTGACCCGGGACGTTGGTTGGTTTCTATGTGTACAGAACAAACAGCAAGGAGTACGGCGTGATCTGATTGGGCGTGGTATAATGGACGTGAGCAGTGACCCATTAAAAGGCCGGCGTATATCAGTAATTGACACGTTGACTGAAGCTCACAATCAGCGGAGTGGAAACATAACACCAGTAAAGAATGCTCTGCTCATTAAAACAAGGAACATTTATTTGCAAGTTCTGGTGGTCTTTCTGTCTTTAGACCCCATACGCATTAGTGTACTGCTGCCTGAACAGCTGGTTCGGCATACACTCTAATGTGTGTGGGGAGCTCCGGACTCTCCCCTCACAGATGATGTTGGGGAGAGAAGGAGTGGGCAAATCCTTTTGTTTTCCGGGTCTATAGAGGCTTCACTGAACCTGTATGTGTATAGGGGAGCCGGGATAGATAGCTGTCAGTAGACCAATGGTCCAGCCGACAGCTACTGAATGGCCAGCTTTACTTAAAGGGAGTCTGTCACCTCCCTTGAGCCTTTTAGACCGCTCATGTCATGTTATAGCACAGTTGCCCAACATAGAAATAGTACTTTTAGGGTCCATTCACACGTCCGTTTTTTCTTTCCTGATCTGTTCCGTTTTTTCTGGAACAGATCTGGACCCATTCATTTTCAATGGGTCCTGGAAAAAAACGGACAGCACAATGTGTGCTGTCCGTTTCCGTTGTTCCGTTCCGCATGTCCGTTTAAATATAAAACATGTCCTATTCTTTTCCTGAAAATCGGATCCTGGTACAATACAAAGTCAATGGATCCGAAAAAAACGGAAGACATACGGATGTCATTCCGTATGTCATCCGTTTTATACGGAATCCGTTCCTGGAAATTACATTTAATTTATTTTTATTTTTTTTTAAGAAATCCAAACAACTTTATTTGCTTATTGAAATTTATACATGTTTCCGTTTTTTGCGGATCCGCAAAAAACGGATGACATACGGAAACATTTTCAGGAACAACGGATCCGCAAAAAACGGACAGAAAATCGGATTATAGAAAAATACTGACGTGTGAATGTAGCCTTATTGTGTCCTTCCCACATCCACACGATGAAAAAAACACTTTATAAAGATATGCAGATTACCGTAGGTCCTGCAAGTGCCCAGGCCCCTCTGATGTGGCGGCATAACTGCTCCCCTTGGAGTCCTCTGGCCTGCCCTCCTCTCCTAATTCATCCTCCTCCTCAGGCTTAGATCTCCTGCGAGCGCCGTGCCCACGCCTGCACACTGTTAAGATCAGTGCTTCTGCCCACAGTGAATAGTGGCCAATGGGATAGAGAAGGCGCTCATAGGGTGAGTAAGTTCAGCAAATCAAATTTCTACTGAAAGAAAATAGTTTGCTCACCTATTGAGGTTGCATCAATTGGATGCAACCGCAATGAAGGTCAAATATGGATGAGTAACGGTTAGTGCAGCCTAGATTTGTCCAATCGCCTTGGGCAGGGGTAACGGTATAAAGGAAAGAAACGCTGAACTTTACGTGCAGCGCATGGACCACAAAGGGCGCACAAAAACAATCTGTCATGGGCAATGTTTAAGTTTCGGCAGTGTTCAATTTATTCGTAAGACAACGCGTTTCGGGGTGCTAAAGTCCCCTTTATCAAGTCTGAACTGGATGAGCAGGGCGAGTGCCGCGGTCATTCACAGAGGCACGTGTAGAACGCTGAACCTCGTTCTACACGTGCCTCTGTGAATGACCGCGGCACTCGCCCTGCTCATCCAGTTCAGACTTGATAAAGGGGACTTTAGCACCCCGAAACGCGTTGTCTTACGAATAAATTGAACACTGCCGAAACTAAAACATTGCCCATGACCGGTTATTTTTGTGCGCCCTTTGTGGTCCATGCGCTCCATGTAAAGTTCAGCGTTTCTTTCCTTTCTGTCCACAGTGGGCAGAGCAGTGCACATGTGCGGGCTCAGCGGTGATCCAATAACCTTGGGGCACATTTATTAGGCCCATAGCTGGCGGTGGATCCGCTGAAGTTATGAAGAGGAGCCAGCCTCTCCATAACTTCGACGATCCAGCGCCAGTTCTAAATGTAAGACAACTTTCTAGTTGTCTTACATATAGATCATTTTCTACGCCTAAAACAGGTGTAGAAAATGGTGAATGAGACGGGTATACCGGCCCTTCTCCGACCATTCCGCGCCCACAATTTTAGACCTAGCGTGAGCGGGGCGAAGTCACAGATCTGCACTTGAAATACGCCTAATTTAGGCGTCTTTCAGTATAATAAATGACCCCCTTATCTCTAATTTACTAAGAGATCATAAACACTTATTTAAGCCACAGTCTTATCAGTAAGACAAATTAAACTATAATGAGCTATAATGTTTATAAGGTAAGAGAGCAGAGATAAGGAGCCGTCAGCTGAGCTGCCTGATGGAGCAGGGAGAAAATTTAGATCCTGCTACTAGAGAAACTCAAAGCTGTACAAGAAAAAGGGCTCCATATTTTTAATAAAGACCAATTTAAAAATGATTTTTAGCTCAAAATGAGTAACAATGCAATATTTTTAAAAAAATGCCCCCAATGGTGTACATAGCCTTTTAAAAGGGTTTTTCAAGATTTTTTTTTTTTTACTGATGACCTATCCTTTGGAAAAGTCATCAGTATCTGATCAGTGGAAGACCAACATGCGGGACCCCCACCAGTCAGCTGTTTTAAGAAGGCACCGTTGCTCCGGTGAACGCCACTGCTTTCTTGCGGCTTACCAAGCACAGCACCGTACATTGTATAGTGGCTGTGCTTGGTATTACAGCTCTAGGCCACGTGACCGATGAACGCGTCGTCACTGGCATAGGAAAAGCACAAAGCCGGCCGCGGTGCTCACAGGAGCCTGATGCCATCTCAAACAGGTGATCGGTGGGGGTCCCGGGTGTTGGACCCCCACTGATCAGATACTGATGACCTTTCCAGTGAATAAACCCTTTAAGAAAAACACTTTAAGCCCTGCTGCAGGTAAGCCTTCACAAGGCCCCAGGCTGCCATAGCAATTAGGGATCGACCGATTATCGAAGTTACTGATATTATCGACCGATAATCATGATTTTCAAAGTTATCGGTATCGGCATCTAACCTTGCCGATAGCGCGCTGGACGCATTATCGGCAGTATCACAGAACATGAGCGCGATGCTGTCAGCGCACTCATGTTGCTGCCGCTGCCAATGAGGAGAGACGGGAGGAGGAGGGGCGGGCGCACTGCGCCACCAATGATAATTAACGTCTAATACAAATACAGGAGGCGGTGCCCAGCCTATATGACAGGGGAAGTAAAATATTACGCAGGGTCTTCCATATCAAGAGACTGTCTTTGTAGCTGCCCTCTTGTTTGGTTCATACATGAATATCTTGAATAGGAAACTTCTCCCTATAACCAGAGTTTTCCATAACAGGGTAAGGGCTCTTTCACACTTGCGTTGTCCGGATCCGTCGTGTACTCCATTTGCCGGAGGTGCCCGCCGGATCCGTAACACCGCAAGTGAACTGAAAGCATTTGAAGACTGATCCGTCTTCAAAATGCGTTCAGTGTTACTATGGCACCCAGGACGCTATTAAAGTCCTGGTTGCCATAGTAGTAGTGGGGAGCGGGGGAGCAGTATACTTACAGTCCGTGCGGCTCCCGGGGCGCTCCAGAATGATGTCAGAGCGCCCCATGCGCATGGATGACGTGATCCATGCGATCACGTCATCCATGCGCGTGGGGCGCCCTGACGTCACTCTGAAGCGCCCCGGGAGCCGCACGGACGGTAAGTATACTGCTCCCCACTACACTTTACCATGGCAAACAGGACTTTAGCGTCCTGGCAGCCATGGTAACCATTCAGAAAAAGCTAAACGTCGGATCCGGTAATGCGCCGAAACGACGTTTAGCTGAAGGCCGGATCCGGATTAATGCCTTTCAATGGGCATTCATTCCGGATCCGGCCTTGCGGCAAGTGTTCAGGATTTTTGGCCGGAGCAAAAAGCGCAGCATGCTGCGGTATTTTCTCCGGCCAAAAAACGTTCCGGTCCGGAACTGAAGACATCCTGATGCATCCTGAACGGATTTCTCTCCATTCAGAATGCATTGGGATAATCCTGATCAGGATTTTTACGGCATAGAGCCCCGACGACGGAACTCTATGCCGGAAGACAAGAACGCAGGTGTGAAAGAGCCCTTATTGAAAATGGGTTTCTTAAGCGGACCTCCCTTTTTTCCCCACAGTTTGCTCCAAGGCAGCCCAGAATTGCAGAGAATGAGTTTCCCTGACCCCTCACAGGCATGTAAGTACAAGCAGTCACCACCTATACCTATAAAATCTTGTGGTTTTCTGTTTTTCAGGCATTGAAATGAGAAAGATCAAGGATGCACATACTCCCTCCAGCGATACCATCAACATCACACTTTACTACATTCTCTCCTGCTCCCCAGCTCCTCTGGTAGATCCCCTCATAAGCAACGAAGAAAGAGATAAAATGGAGCTGTCTCTGAATTATGCCGACCATTGCTTTAGTGGCCATGCTACTATGCATGCAGAGAATCTGTGGCCTAGCAAGCTGAGCGGGATTACGCAGCTTGTACAACTCTGGGAGCTGTGGAAACTAACGTTGCAGAAAAGAGGCTGCAAAAGCCTTGTATCGGCCGGTGCCCACGGGCTTATGCAGGGAATGCTTCTCAGCTTTGGTGGTCTGCAGTTCACCGAAAACCACCTGCAGTTCCAATCTGACCCTCACGTTCTTCACAACAGCTACTCCCTACGAGGCATACATTATAACAAGGACCTTATTAACTTGGCCGTCCTGCTTGACCAAGAAGAGAAGCCCTTTCTGCACGTTTCTGTGAAATTCCAGGACAAGCTGGTGAAACTTTACGCTTGCGAAGCCGGGTGTTTACACGAACCGGTAGAGCTGACCTCTGAGCTCCGAGGACATGTATTTCCTGTGATGGTCACCCAGCCCTTAACCCCATTGCTTTACATCTCAACAGAACTGACCCACTTGCAGGACTTGAGACACACTCTACACCTGAAGGAGATCCTGGCCCATGAAGAGCACATGGCCAAACAGTACCCAGGCCTGCCATTCCTGTTCTGGTTCAGTGTGGCCTCTCTAATCACCCTCTTCCACCTCTTCCTATTTAAGCTCATTTACAATGAGTACTGTGGTCCGGGTGCCAAGCCGCTCTTCAGGAGTAAGGTATAACACTGGCTGCTTCTTAGATCAGCGCTGCCTTTCTTTCCGTTAGCTATGCTTTTGCCCAGTGATGCAGCCTGCAGATCGGGGCTCTTGTGTGATGTGTGCATGTGGTGGTGGGTTCTTCAGTTTCCATAAAATAAAAAGCACTGAGACAATGTCAAACATTTTCTAGTCTTTTACTTGGAATACAAATGTTTCGAAAGACTGAAGACTATGCAGCTTCCGAGATATAAGAAGGACCTTCCATGAGCCACAGTGGATCAGTCCTGCCCTGCACGCTGGCTGCCATCACCCTCCGCTGCTAGCTGTAAAATAGACTCTATGTACATGAGACAATATTTCCTATGTTATCTCGGAATATAGAGATGCATGTCCAGCCAGAACTACTGGATCACATCAGGGTCAGCCCTCATCGGGTTAATTCTGCATTGCAAATATGCGTAGGGTTACCGAGGTGGAGCCAAGCCTTCCTGCCATCTACTTACTCTTCCCGGCGTTGACCGTTTTTTTTTTTTTCTTCACTTTTTGTACATTAAAGATGAACATTATTGGTTTAATTCCAAGTAAGGTGTGTTTCGGGTCGGTCACTCCTCCTATCCAACATTATCCAGAAGAACCCTTGATTTTGGTTGAATTCATGGAGTAAATTGTCTCTGCTTTTTTATGGAAACTTTTCTGGTTTTCTTTTGCTGGTTTTTGCAGATGGGCATCTTTTGCCAATAAATCTGGTGTGAGTGGGTTGCTTAATTAATAATTTGTAGCAGATAATGTGTCTTCTAAAAATTGTCTTGGTCTAAACAACTTATTAGGATCCCACGCATGCCCCTCTCCTTCAGTTCTCAGCTTCCATCCCTTCATAAGTGCAGTTGTGAGAACCTGAGGAACAGATAATTCTTCGGGTGTAGTCACATGTAGCTACTGAGGTGCAGTTAAAACTGCTTGTGGTTTAGCCGTGGCACCCCAATGTGGCAGGCGAACTACATTTCTTTTACATGTATCACATGGTTAATTACCTTATTGCGTTGCCTAGGCAAAACCATGTGCGATTTTTCATATATGATTTTCATGTGGTTAAAATCGCACCTCAGTAGCCCCCCACCCCCCATATGTTCACATTTAAATGAAAGCCTCTGTTGCAGATTTCTTCTTATTTGAAGGGAGGAACAGAGCTGCAGGCACAACTATTATTCCTGTCGAAAGAACCACAACAGTGCATATACATGGCATTACTTATCCTGTACTGATCCTGAGTTACATCCTGTATTATACTCCAGAGCTGCACTCACTATTCTGCTGGTGGAATCACTGTGTACATACATTACTTATCCTGTACAGATCCTGAGTTACATCCTGTATTATACTCCAGAGCTGTACTCACTATTCTGCTGGTGGAATCACTGTGTACATACATTACTTATCCTGTACTGATCCTGAGTTACATACTGTATTATACTCCAGAGCTGTACTCACTATTCTGCTGGTGGAGTCACTGTGTATATACATTACATTACTTATGCTGTACTGATCCTGAGTTACATCCTGTATTATACTCCAGAGCCGCACTCACTATTCTGCGGGTGGAGTCACTGTGTACATACATTACTTATGCTGTACTGATCCTGAGTTACATCCTGTATTATACTCCAGAGCTGCACTCACTATTCTGCTGGTAGAATCATTGTGTACATACATTACATTACTTATCCTGTACTAATTTTGAGTTGTATCATGTATTATATACCACATTGACAGTTCTAATGGTTGTTTTTGGAAACAGTCATCAACTCACACCCCTAACAGCTCAGCTGAACTCCTATAATGCAGGGGGGCTGTTTTCACTCCATCACATTACTGTAAAGTTCCTAGTATAAATAGTACAATTACCAGAATGAAATTCTGAGACCAAGCTATGCAGACATATGAGCAGGCAGGGGATACTGGGCATTTCAGCTCTAAATCCTGCAGAGCTTAGAGTGCAGCTCTGAAATATACAGGATGTAACTCAGGATCAGTACAGGATAAGTAATGTAATGTGTGTACACAGGGACTCCATCAGAATAGTGAGTACAGCTCTGGAGTATAATACAGATGTGGCTCAGGATAAGTACAGGATGTGTAATGTCATTTTTTAACAAAAGGACTCCTGGAGATCTACCATTGATGGTTACCACATGTTGTGTTAACTGCACATCAGATACACTAGAGCAGGCATCCTCAAACTGCGGCCCTCCAGCTGTTGCAAAACTACAACTCCCAGCATGCCCGAACAGCCTACAGGTATCAGCCTACAGAAGGGCATTGTGGGAGCTGTAGTTTTACAACAGCTGGAGGGCCGCAGTTTGAGGATGCCTGCACTAGAGAGAAGGAGTTAATGTGGGGCCTTCCTGTTTTCAAGCTTAGACCCTTTCCCTGTAAGCAGAGCATTGCACCTTTCCTGCTAGAACAATGCACAGCGTACAACCTCCATCACTAGTCAGGGTTGTATTCTTGCAGCAGCTGCAGAGCCACAGGGTGACATCCTCGGTAAATGTCCCCTCCTGATATATATGATTGATGTGTAGCCAGTAGTCGTAATTGTTTTAGCCGAGCTTAAGATACTCATATGTTTTATTGGTTAAACAGGAAGATGAAAATGTTTGACAGCACATAATGATGCAAAAATTCCCAGCTCAACCAGAAGAGGCCGCTCTGCTGCAAAACCCCAACGAACCCGTCTCACGGTGTAACCAAAATGCACCCTTCCAACTGCTGTGTGTGAAGATCTGAAGCCACTTGGGAAATCCTTAGTAACCACCTAGTATATGCGCGATATGAATGTCACCTCGTTGGTACTTGGAACAAGGGACCACGATGAGGCACAAGGCATAAAGTGCCTCATCGTGATTCCTAATAACCAGTAAAGCAATATGCTAATAATTAGTAGATATGTAATAAAATGTCCATGATTGATCCAAATGGTTTTCTCGTTAAAGAAAAGTTTACAGTGAAATCTGTTCTTATTTAATTTTATGAATACAGTGATAACTGTAAGGGTCCATTCACACATCCGTGTGTGTTTTGCCGGATCTACGGATCCGCAAAACACGGACAGCGGCAATGTGCGTTCCGCATTTTGCGGATCGCACATTGCCAGCACTATTAGAATATGCATAGTCTTGTCCGCTATTGCGGACAAGAATAGGACATGTTCTATTTTTTTCAGGATCGGAATTGCGGACCCGGAAGTGTGGGTCCGCAATTCCGGATCGGGGCCGCACGTCGTACAGCCCCATAGAAATGAATGGGTCCGCAATTCCGTTCCGCAAAATGCGGAATGGAATTGCGGATGTGTGAATGGAGCCTTATAGTATCGCCCGGACTGTACCAATCTCGCACAAGCCAAGGCCTACAAGAGGTATCAAGCATCCTGTTGATTGAAGTGATATTGTTTGGATTGAGGTTTTTTTTGTAAATTTTGTATTTAAGTAAATCCACAGTTTTAAAACATCTTTTCTAGTGTTATTTTTCATAAAAATCTGTATTGTGCTGGGAAAGAATACAGTCTATATATCTATACTCTTGTACATAGGGGGCAGTATTATAGTTATAATCTTGTAAGCAGAAGGCAGTATTACAGTAGTTATATTCTTGTACATAGGGGGCAGTTTTATAGTACCGTAGTTATATTCTTGTACACAGGAGACAGTATTATAGTTATATTCTTTTACATAGGTCGTAGTGTTATAGTCTTATACATAGGGGGCAGTATTATAGTAGGTCTTCGTACAAGAATATAGCTACTGTAATACTGTCATGTGTACAAGAATATGAGGCAGTATTATAGTAATTATATTCTTGTCCATTGGACAGTATTTTACTAGTTATGTTCTTGTACACATGAGGTAATTTATAATAGTTATATTCTTTTACAGAAGGACAGTATTATAATAGTTTAATTCTGGTCCATAGAAGGCAATATTAAAGCATTTACATTAATCCGCCATAAAATTAAAACCTATTATTGTGTAAATCCCCCTTATGCCACCAAAACAGCTGTGACCCATCAATGCATGAACTCCACAAGACCTCTGAAGGTGTTCTGTAGTAGCAAGATGTCAGAAGAATATCCTTTATGACCTGTAAGTTGCAAGGTGGGGCATCCATGGATCAGATTTGTTTTTCCAGCAGATCCCACAGATGCCCAGTCAAATTGAGATCTTGGGAATTTGGAGACCAAGTCAGCATCTTGAATGCATTGTTATCTCCCTCAAACCATTCCTGGACAATTTTTGCAGTGAGACCAGGTCGTTATCCTGCTGAAAGAGGTCACTTTTATTAGGGAATACTGTTGCTGTAAAGGGGTACACTTGGTCTGCAGCAATGTTGGTAGGTGATAAATGTCAAAGTAACTTCACAAGAATGTCAGTACCCAAGGTTTCCCCGCAAAACATTGCTGAGAACATCACACTGCCTCCACCATCTTCTTCCCATAGTGCATCCCGTTATCCTCTACTCCATAAGTACCGTATTTTTTGCCCTATAAGACGCACCTAGGTTTTAGAGGAGGACAATAAGAAAAAAATATTTTTCATTAGACCTCAGATCAGCAGACCCCCAATATTAATCAGACCTCAGCTCACAGTCCCAATCAGACCCCCAATGTTAATAAGACCCTCAATCAGACCTCAGATAAGATTCCAATGTTAGTAAGACCCCAATCAGACCTTAGGTCAGAGCCCAATATCAAGAAGATCCCCCCCCATTCAGACTTTAGATGAGACCCCATGCCTCATATCAGCCCCCTGCTATATCTCATAACCCCCAGCCATATTTCTTTGCCCCAGCCATGTTTGATCAGCCCCCAGCCATGTTTCAGCAGCCCCCAGCCATGTTTCAGCAGCCTCAACCATGTTTGATCAGCCCCCAGCCATGTTTGATCAGCCCCCAGCCATGTTTGATCAGCCCCCAGCCATGTTTCAGCACCCCCCAACCATGGTTCAGCACCCCCCAACCATGGTTCAGCACCCCCCAACCATGGTTCAGCACCCCCCAACCATGTTTCAGCAGCCCCTAGCCATGTTTGATCAGCCCCCAGCTATGTTTCAGCAGCCCCCAGCGTCAGATCATAAAATAAATAAACCACTTACCTCTCCTGCTCCTGGACGCCTCCGCTCCTCACTGCCTGCGCTCTGTCTTCCTCCTCCGCTGGCTGTGCTGTGAACCGGATCGCACAGCATGAGGTCACAGAGCGCCCTCACGCTGTGCACAGCCAACAGCCGAGGACCAGGAAGCTGTGAGTACAGAGCCTTCACTGCTTCCTGGTCCTCCGGTACTAAGGAGCGCTTTCAGCAATTTTGCAAATTTCATTAGCTCTTCTGTAGAACTGGAGCTGATGGGGTATTTTTTTTTTTTAATATGAGCATCAATGAGTCGTTGGTGCCCATGACCCTGTCTATTATTGTTCTTCCTTAAACAATAATACTAACAACTCCATAAATGATGCACTGAACAAGACCTGCCACATTAGAGATACTCTGATCCAGTCAAATACGGTAGCGATCACAATGTGACCCTTGTTGCTTTGCCATTTTTCAACTTCAAGAACTGATTGTTCACTTGCTACCTAATTATTCCTTCCACCTGACAGTTACCATGGTCATCAGAAAGTATGATCGTAGCTAAACTCTTGCACAAAGTGAACAACATTATACAATTTATATTTTTGTACATGGAGGTAGTAGTATTATAGTAGTTATATTCCTGTAAATAGGAGGCAGTATTATAGTAGTTATATTCTTGTACATAGGAGGCGGTATCATAGCAGTTATTTTCTTGTACATATACAGGGAGTGCAGAATTATTAGGCAAGTTGTATTTTTGAGGATTAATTTTATTATTGAACAACAACCATGTTCTCAATGAACCCAAAAAACTCATTAATATCAAAGCTAAATATTTTTGGAAGTAGTTTTTAGTTTGTTTTTAGTTTTAGCTATTTTAGGGGGATATCTGTGTGTGCAGGTGACTATTACTGTGCATAATTATTAGGCAACTTAACAAAAAACAAATATATACCCATTTCAATTATTTATTTTTACCAGTGAAACCAATATAACATCTCAACATTCACAAATATACATTTCTGACATTCAAAAATAAAACAAAAACAAATCAGTGACCAATATAGCCACCTTTCTTTGCAAGGACACTCAAAAGCCTGCCATCCATGGATTCTGTCAGTGTTTTGATCTGTTCACCATCAACATTGCGTGCAGCAGCAACCACAGCCTCCCAGACACTGTTCAGAGAGGTGTACTGTTTTCCCTCCTTGTAAATCTCACATTTGATGATGGACCACAGGTTCTCAATGGGGTTCAGATCAGGTGAACAAGGAGGCCATGTCATTAGATTTTCTTCTTTTATACCCTTTCTTGCCAGCCACGCTGTGGAGTACTTGGACGCATGTGATGGAGCATTGTCCTGCATGAAAATCATGTTTTTCTTGAAGGATGCAGACTTCTTCCTGTACCACTGCTTGAAGAAGGTGTCTTCCAGAAACTGGCAGTAGGACTGGGAGTTGAGCTTGACTCCATCCTCAACCCGAAAAGGCCCCACAAGCTCATCTTTGATGATACCAGCCCAAACCAGTACTCCACCTCCACCTTGCTGGCGTCTGAGTCGGACTGGAGCTCTCTGCCCTTTACCAATCCAGCCACGCGCCCATCCATCTGGCCCATCAAGACTCACTCTCATTTCATCAGTCCATAAAACCTTAGAAAAATCAGTCTTGAGATATTTCTTGGCCCAGTCTTGACGTTTCAGCTTGTGTGTCTTGTTCAGTGGTGGTCGTCTTTCAGCCTTTCTTACCTTGGCCATGTCTCTGAGTATTGCACACCTTGTGCTTTTGGGCACTCCAGTGATGTTGCAGCTCTGAAATATGGCCAAACTGGTGGCAAGTGGCATCTTGGCAGCTGCACGCTTGACTTTTCTCAGTTCATGGGCAGTTATTTTGCGCCTTGGTTTTTCCACACGCTTCTTGCGACCCTGTTGACTATTTTGAATGAAACGCTTGATTGTTCGATGATCACGCTTCAGAAGCTTTGCAATTTTAAGAGTGCTGCATCCCTCTGCAAGATATCTCACTATTTTTGACTTTTCTGAGCCTGTCAAGTCCTTCTTTTGACCCATTTTGCCAAAGGAAAGGAAGTTGCCTAATAATTATGCACACCTAATATAGGGTGTTGATGTCATTAGACCACACCCCTTCTCATTACAGAGATGCACATCACCAAATATGCTTAATTGGTAGTAGGCTTTCGAGCCTATACAGCTTGGAGTAAGACAACATGCATAAAGAGGATGATGTGGTCAAAATACTCATTTGCCTAATAATTCTGCACGCAGTGTAGTGGTTATATTCTTGTACAGTTGCATCTTAATAAATTAGAATATCATCAAAAATTTTATTTATTTTAGTAATTCAGTTCAAAAAGTGAAACTCATATATTCTATTGATTCATTACACACACAGGGATCTAATTCAAGTGTCAATGATTATGGCTTACAGCTAATAAAACCCCAAAGGTCAGTGTCTCAGTAAATTTCAATATTACCGGTATATAAGGTCTATTAAAAAAAATGCTTTTAATACAGAAAGGTTGGCCTACTGAAAAGTATGTACAGTATATGCACTCAATACTTGGTTGGGGCTCATTTCGCATGAATTACTGCAATTTCCTGGTAGACGGCTGTGCTGACTTTGGACTTCATATAACACAGTGGACCAACACCAGCAGATGACATGGCTCCAGAAACCATCACTGACTGTGGAAGCTTAAAGCTGGACCTCAAGCAGCTTGGATTGTGTGCCTCTCCACTCTTCCTCCAGACTCTGGGACCTATGTAAAGAACTAAACAATTACTCTATTCAATATATGCAAAAACTTTACTTTGGAGGGGAGGGTCTTACTAAGTTTTGCTATGGGGCCTTAAAAAATCTGTGTACGCCCCTGTTTTGTTTATAGACAAAAATGGATCAAATGTAGTGGTATTTCCAGAGTATGAATTTTAGTGCATCAGTTGTGATTTCCTTGTCACACCACATTGTCTCCTCATAATAACATCCTGTATCTATCATATGACCAAGTCCATCAATGGTTTTGACCCTTCTAAACTGCTGACAGCGCTATATGGGTGACAGAGGGAGCAGTGTAAGTGCAGCTGGGTGATGGTTAGGTAAGGTCCCTATACATGGGACAATGTACAAGCAGATGAATCAACAATCTGCTGATCGCTAGCGGAGGAGACCTCCAGAGTATGGGGAGGAGTGATCGCTAATGTCATCGCTCTTCCCCATACAGACTCGTGTCTACACAGCACTATTTGCCACCGGGAAACAAGGATTTTTTTGTGCTGCACAAACGATCCAATTACCCGATGAACGAGCGGGTACTCGGTGGTGCACTACTACGAACGCTTGTTAGCAATGATCTGTTCAATTCTCAGCCGTGTAAAGGGCCCTGTAGACTGCATGACTGAGAAATCCAAGCTCTAATCCGCCCCCATCAACCCCACTGCCGGGCACCACAGACGCAAGTTCCGTAGAAGCAGTCCTATCGTGTTCAGTGTTCTTGGGTCTCTCCACTGAGCACTTCCCCAACTATCCCCACTCTGATATCTACAGAGGAACCTCATTTAGATGACCACCCATTGAAAAATACCCTTCTAGAGGAGGATTACCAGTATGCATAGCCCGTGATAGTACTGAATATCTCGCATAGAAAACTTAGGGGTTTAGTTATCAAATCTGTTTCACCAATTTTGTGGTGTAAAAAAGTCACAAGTGATGGCCATGTGCAACATTTGGTAACATATGGTCACAAAAAATTTGCATCTCCACACCAGGAAACCCCCTGGTGTACTTTTACAGACATAAACGTACATCACATTGCACTTGCGCTAAATATATTATTACTGTGTGCCATTTTATGAACTTGGTGCAACCTCACAAAGCAAAGACAGACTTAAAACTGACACCTGTAGCTCTGCAAATGAGAAGTTCCCCCTAGTCTTTCTAAGAGGTGGTGTTTTAAAGAAGTATCTATTTATCTGTCTCTGTCTGTCCATCTATCTAATAATTTTCCGTATTTATTATATTCTGTCAGTATCGTCAGTATCATCATCACACATAATTCCCTCTCCAGCTCTGTAAATGAATTGCCCTGTAATGAGATTAGATGGGATGCTCCATGCTCCTTTGTACTATTGATCTGAGTGACAGCTCTGAGGACATCTAGAACCTCCAGCTGGGGAAGGTGCAGATAGCTGCACATTTTGCTTCTACCAGTGTCAGATTTGCAGGGGACTCTCTCCACCTTACAAACTTCTGTCATGTCTGAGAAGCCAGCAAGTGGCAGAAGTGACTTGTTCATCTCCGCAGCTCTGTCTTCTGCCTCCCTGAAGAGCAAGATGAACCTGATCCATAGTAAGATGTCTGTGAAGGGGAAGAGGAGCACTCACCGTGACAGCTTGTGTGACAACTGCAGGTAAGTGTAGAAACACAATGGTACTCCAAGACAAGTCTCAGCCTTAGAGAGCGGCAGATAATAAGATTGCATGCTGGAACCTGTAGTTCCACATCACTAACTAGCCACAATGTTGTTATAGTTTTAATCTACCTAAATATCTTATATTCAAGATGGCAGAAGGAGGGCACCACACATCCAATGGATGAGATCAAGCTAACATTTGATATTATTTCAAATTTTTCTGCGAAAATATTATTTTAAAAGTGACATTCATTCATGATGTTTTGCAAAATGTAATTGTGATTCCTAAAAGGGGATGTATTGTAAATGTCCGATACTTGTGAGTCCCACTGACAGGGCTTCACCATGTAGGGTTAATGCGGACCCTTGACTTCAATGTCCCACTAGGTGACGACTGCAGACACCGGATCCTGACGCATATTAAAAAGAGATTTGGCCCTGATTCTTTTATTTAAGTCTGTGGGAGCTACAGTAACAATCATGCAAGCTTCAGGGGACCCCCCATTCTCTACTTGTGGGACGCCACCTATCAGACATTAACACTCATGGATATACCAGAAGTGTCTCTACTGGGAAAATGCCTTAAATATGACATATTTTAAATAAAAATCTCAGCATCAATTTTACAAATTTTTTAGTCCTATGGGGATCTTCTACTTTCCTCTCTATTAGGCTACATGCACACAACCGTATGTGTTTTGCGGTCCGCAAATTGCGGATCCGCAAAAAGAAACGGATGAAGTTCCGTATGGCATCCGTTTTTTTTGCAGATCCGTTTTTTTCGCAGATTCATTGGAATAAGGCTGCATTCACACATCCGTGGTGTGTTGCGGACCCGCAAATTGCGGGTCCGCAACACACCAGCCCGGCACCCCCATAGAAATGCCTATTCTTGTCCGCAAACTAGAAAAAAATAGGACATGCACTATTTTTTTTGCGGAGCAACGGAACGGACATACTGATGCGGACAGCACACGGTGTGCTGTCTGCGTTTTTTGCGGACATATTGAAATGAATAGATCCGCATCCTATCTGCAAAATAAACGGATCGGACATGGAAACAAAATACGGTCGTGCGCATGAGGCCTAAAGCTTCTTCGTTGTGTAATGAAATTTCAGAAAATTATTCTACTCCTCATATATTATCTATAGCTAATACCATACATAAAATGAATGAAGTAAGCCATTACCTGCAATCATGAACAGCACTAATGTAAATTGTAGTACTAGTTCTGCTGGTCCATGTATATCATTTCTATACAATTATTTTTAATTATTTTGTAATATATTCTACCAAATGATTTCTATATTATTAAAAAAATAACGACTAATTGTTATAATTTTTTTTGTTATTTGAAAAATCAGCATTCTAGTTTTTGATAAAAGGAATACTAAACATTTTCATGAAGCGGGATAAACGATATTTACTGCAGATCCAATATGAGGGAAAATCTAAAGGTTTATATAATACATATTTCTGGTTTACATAGAAAGCGTATTACCAGATTCTTCATTGGAGAGATTTACAGGGGATTTACAGTGATCTGATTATGGCTGCACAAAGGACAGTAATGACGACACCAATTTGATGCCAAATACAATTTGGCAAAAAAAGCATAATGAAATTTATATGTTCCATGACATGACAAAAAAACCTCAGATTATGAAATTAAATAAAAAAATTCGACAATTTTTATCTACCTTTATTTTTCAATTAACTACTCGTATTTTCTTACCATTAGCTTACCACGTATAGAGATCGATGTATAACGAGCGTACAAAAAGCTTCAGATTTTCCCTCTATGTGTTGTGTATGTGCTGAAGGCCAGGGTTGCATTGTTTAACAAAGAGAAACTGTCACCAGATTTTAGTAAAGTTAAGTAAAGTAAGGCCACTTTCACACTTGCGTTCGGAGCGGATCCGTCTGGTGTCTGCACAGATGGATCCGCTCCTATAATGCAAACGATGGTATCCGTTCAGAACGGATCCGTCTGCATTATATTTAAAAAAAAAATCTAAGTCTAAAAGTTAGTCAGACGGATCCGTCCTGACTTTGCATTGAAAGTCCATGGGGGACGGATCCGTTTGAAATTGCACCATATTGTGTCAACTTCAAACGGATCCGTCCCCATTGACTTACATTGTAAGTCTGGACGGATCCGTTCGCCTCCGCACGGCCAGGCGGACACCCGAACGCTGAACGCTGCGTTCAGGTGTCCGCCTGCTGAGCGGAACGGAGGACAAACGGTGCCAAACTGAGGCATTCTGAGCGGATCCGCATCCACTCAGAATGCATTGGGGCTGTACGGATCCGTTCGGGGCCGCTTGTGAGAGCCTTCAAACGGAACTCACAAGCGGAACCCCGAACGCAAGTGTGAAAGTAGCCTAAAGTAACGCCGTGATTTTATCGGGCTTGCTAATATCTCTCTGAACATGCCCTTGTTAAAATTGGTCATTCACCTTGCTGGAAAAAATTAAGTTATACAACTGCCTACACTATGTGTAAATCCCTCACCAAGTGTAATTTGGATGGTGCTACTTTGGTAAAGAATCTTCTGGGTGGTATAGGTGTGGTAAAGAGTATTCTGGACAGTGTTAGTGTGGTAAAGAATCTTCTGTGCGGTGCTGGTGTGGTAAAGAGTCTACTGGGCAGTATAGGTGTGGTAAAGGATCTTCTGTGTGGTGCTGGTGTAGTAAAGAGTCTTCTGGACAGTGTTGGTGTGGTAAAAAATCTTCTGTGCAGCGCTGGTGTGGTAAAGAATCTTTTGGTTGGTGCTGGTGTGATAAAGAGTCTTCTGGGCTGTGCTGGTGTAAATAATCTTCCGAGCAGTACTGGTGTGGTAAATAGTCTTCTGGCCAGTGCTGGTGTGGTAAAGAGTCTTCTGGGCCGTGCTGGTATAAGGAATCTTTTGAGCAGAGCTGGTGTAGTAAACTATCTTCTGAGCAGTACTGGTGTGGTAAAGAGTCTTCTGGGCTGGGCTGTGCTGATGTAAGGAATTTTCTGGGCAGTGCTGGTGTAGTGAAGTATCTTCTGGGCAGTACTGGTGTGGTAAATAGTCTCCTGGTGTCACGGTCATATTGGTGTTTGACCGTGACGCGGTTGCCATACAGACTGGTTGCCGGTTGCAACGTGTTGTTGGCAGTTTGCATGTGCACTTCCCCTTTAAGGTTTGCCTCCCTGCTGTTTGGTGAGCAAGGGGTTAATCTTCATGCTAGTGGGGATTAAGGTATTTCCTGGATGTGGCCGCGGGCTTGATATATACCTGTGGCTTGCTGGCTGGGTGCAGTTGTACTACAGCCTTGCTTGGTGTTGGAGCTTTGCTCCTTGCCTGGGTGTTTCTGCCCAGTCTTTGAGGGCCACCTTATGGAACATAAATTATCCTCCCTTATGTACCCTCCATGTACCTTTACCCTCACTTGTTGTATGTGTGGTGTGGGTTTATGTTCTGGGTGTGTGAAGCTTTTTGTTGGTTGTTACATGTCTGGGCTGTTGTTGGTGTTGGTCCCTGCATGTATGCTATATGTCACCCGGTATGTTGATACCTCCGGAAGGGGGCTGGTTTCCCGGAGGGTTGAACCATAAGTCTGGATGCAGTGCTGTCTGGGGCTGCCGTGCACCTTGCTGTATGGGGCCCAGGCAGTATCAGGTGTGCTGGAGGTGACCAGCTCCCTTTTCTTGGTAGCCTGGTCCAGCTGCTACCCCTATCCCTTTTACTTTGTACGATGGGGGGTTTCCCCCACTCCCCACCGTGACATCTGGGCAGTGCTGGTGCAGTAAAGAATCTTTTGGGTGGTGCTGGTGTGGTAATTAGTCTTCTTGGCCGTGCTGGTGTAAGGAATCTTCTGGGCAGTGCTGGTGTAGTAAAGTATCTTCTGGGCAGTACTGGTGTGGTAAAGAGTCTTCTGTACAGTGCTGGTGTGGTAAAGAATCTTTTGGGCGGTGCAATGCTGCCTCGACTGACGTCCTGCTCAGCAGAGCTGGGTGTTTGATATCAGGTACATAGCCCTGCCAGGTAGCATGTCAATCAAGGTAGAACGGTCAATCTAACAGCAAGGAAACTGTGGTTCTTCAACTAGATGACTCTTGGAGAGCAATTTACAGGATGGTGAAACAGCCAGTTTTAACTCGGGCGTGTTTAGGAAGGTATTATCAAGCACTATAACATCAGGGCATTAAGGGAGACAGGATTTGGAGATCAGTGAAAATTAGCTCTGACCTCTATACAGATATATTAAGTAATGAATCAGGACAGAATGTTGAACCTTTTAAGAATAAAAAATAGTTTGGACATTCACTTTAAATCCAGAATTAAAAAGGAAAATCTGGGTGATGCCATCATTGTGACATGTATTATATATATTCACTCTTATGATTCAGGTGCTTGCCTCCATGCTCCTTCAGAAGCAGTCAAACCGTTAGAAGGATCTTGGCAGCCTGCCTGGTTTCTCTGATCACTCTCCTTGGCTCCGTCTCCATTGACTTACATGACTGTATAAAGGAATGGATGAACACCAAGGCTGCTCTACAAGCGTTCTCCTCCTGCACCTTTCTTACCGCCATATTGCTCCAAGACCAGAGTACATTCTGCTGTTGGAATAACCTCAACTCTACTGACATACAGACCATTTTATTACGCAAAATGCACTTATTGTGTGGAGAGGCCCAAAAAGTACACCATGAGAACTTGAGTTGCCTGGAAGCAGATGAAGTTCATTCCACTTGTCACTTACTCATAGAAAAGGCTATAGTCAATTTTGTGAACAGCTCTGGCGTTAATGACTCCTTATCGGTGGTCACTGGTGAGTTATTAGATCAGCTAGGTAAGTCCATAAATCTGAATATGGTAAAGAACAACCCAACCTGGGCAGACATGGCATCTCTTCACCTTCTGATGAGAGTCACAGAGGACCTGCGTCACATGAATTATTATAGTCCTTTGTCTTCTGCTGATCTTCAGCCTCTGCTGTACCAAATCACCAGCAAACTAAACTATGCCTTGTACTTATCTGACACCCTGAAGATGTGCTGGATGCACAATAACAATATGTCAGTCTACTTGAGTCAGTTCCAGGATGTATTCTTTGTGAGACCATTATGGACAAATTCCTCATGGTACGGTAATCCTGGACTGGCCGCAGGTCTAGTTTCCATACAAAAGTGTTTATTTTGGGAAGGTTTTAAGACACTGAGGAATAAATCGAAAGAAACTTTGTCTACACTCAGCTTGAAGGTGACTCTCTTGACTGTGTCTTGCCTTATATACCCCATTGTTCTGGTTTCATTTAAGCAGATGACTGCGTGGATACAGAACTATGCCAGGAACCTTAAGGAAAGGACAGAAGATTTAAAAAAGGAGAGATGCTTGGCAGAAGACCTGCTCCACCAGATGCTGCCCAAGTCTGTAGCCAAACAGCTGAGGAGGAATAAGTACGTGGAGGCAGAAAGCTATGATCAGGTTGGTCTTAAGCAGTGGTCTGCAAGCTGTCTTTCTCCATCTATTGCAAAATTACAACTCCCAGGAAGTCCTGATGTTACCTTCCAAGCCTCGTTTGTAGTTACAAGACTTGGCTCTATCCCCACTGTACGCCTTAAGGTCTAATTCACACATCAGTGATTTGGTCAGTGATTTGTATCAGTGATTGTGAACCAAAACCAGGTGTGGGTCAAAACACAGGACAGGAGCAAATCTTTCCGTTATACCTTATCTCTCTGTAGGCTCCACTGGTTTTGGCTCACATGGCTGTAGCAGTTTTTGAAGTTCTCAAAACATGGATACCAGCCGCGTGTTTTGCACTTTGTGGAAGGCATGTCCTGCAATCTATGGAACAGTCTTATCCTTGTCCGTAAAACAGGCAAGTATAGGAGATGTTTTTTTTTGTTTTGTTTTTTGTCGGGCTGCAGAACGGACATACAGATGTGGAAAGCACACTGTGTGCTATCCAGATTTCTTGAGGTCCAATTGAAGTGAATGGGTCCACATCCGACCCGCACAAAATGCAGACAAAAAACACGGTCGTGTGCATGAGCCCTAACTGATGGAAATAACTGACTAAACACTGACGTGTGAAAACGGCATAAAGGGGTTGTCTGAGATTAGCATAAAAGGGGAGCTCCTGCAGTACCAGAAACTGCCTGTGTATAGGAGTGGCACTGTTTCTGGAAAAAAGACCTGCGTTTCTAATCTTAGACAATCCTTTAATAGGCTAAGGTAAGGTTAACTCTCATTTATAAAAAAATAAAAAAATTCTGACATATCAGACGTTTTGATCAGCGGGGGTCTGGATATTTACCCCCAAATGTTTGGTAAAACAAAGGAGCAGAAATTCTGTGCTCCTTCAACTCACATCGGAGAGCAGAACACTTTACGGGGTCATAAAAAAATAAATCTATTTCTCGTATACAGTTAACCCTGCTCCTCCCGGACTGGAAGAATCTGATCAGTGTGACAGTGCATCGGCTGAGCTCTTCAGTCCCTCTTATCAGTAATCAGTGGGATCTAAGAGGAGACATGTTTCTATGACAGAAGTCAGAAGTCTTTTGAAATTACAAGGGTTATTCCATTGAGGCTAAGGCCTCTTGCACACGACCGTATGGCTTTTTCAGTATTTTGCGGTCAGCAAAAAATGGATACGCAAAAAATCTGGATGACGTCCGTGTGCATTCCGGTTTTTGCGAAACGGAACAGCTGGCCCCTGATAGAACAGTACTATCTTTTTCCGTTATGCGGACAATAATAGAACATGTTCTATCTTTGAACGGAACGGAAAAACGGAAATACGGAAAGGAAGGCATACGAAGTACCTTCCGTTTTTTTTGCGGATCCATTGAAATGAATGGTTCCGTATACAGAACGCAAATAACGGAACGTAAACGGAAAAAAAAAAATTGTTTGTGTGCAAGAGGCCTAAAGGGTGATGCTACATATCCAGGTTTTTTGATGCAGTTTTGGAAGCCAAAATCAGGAGTGCATCATAACAGGAGAGAAAGTATTAAGGGCAGATACAACTTCTTCACTTTTTAGAATCCACTCCTGGTTTTGGCTTCAAAAACTGCATCAAACCTGAACATGTGGCAGTATATCGCTGGGGGCAGGCGGGGGAAGTTTAAAGGCTGCGGAGCACTGATTAGTAGCAGTCCTTTTAGGAAAATTACCGTCACCGGCAGGGACACTAAAATACCAGCCTTGCCGTGAGATACCGGCCGGGTGGCAACCCAAATCGGATCCCACTGTAGTCAACATAGATCTGGCGATGCTCGGCCCTATCCGGCTATGGTGAACTCCAGCAGTCTGTTCCTTTGGGTGTCAACAGTTGGGGTTGACATTACACATTCTGGGTTTTGATATATCTGCGTTCGCTCCTGCCCCCCACCCACTGATTGAGAAGTTTTCTTGTGTGCGCAGTAATAGGACAGGTTCCCTTTAATAATCCGTGGTTAACTGGCACCAACTTTTACTATGTGACTGCACAGTGTAAATGGTCATCAGTATATGATTTATGAGGGATCCCTGGATAATCAGCCGAATTGTGGCACCAGCGGTTGTGGCCATTTTGGTACTGCAGTTCGGTCCCTTCACTTCAATGGGAGTTGCAGTACCAGGCACAGCGAAAATTACTTTATGGCACCATGCCTGGGTGCACAGATAATCAGCTGATTAGTGGGAATCTGGCTCCTGGCATCCTGCTATTAAAATATGGATGGGTATCCTAAGGACTAAGGAATTAAGGAATACCCCTTTAAATATCTGTGGATGTACCGTAAATAGCGAGTGAGATAATATAATGCAGAACTTCACCTTTTTTCTTTATTTTCAGGAAAATACTTGTATTTTCAAACCCCCATCTGTTCCTCTAACATTTCAGATAATGACTGTACTCTCTCCTGGACATTGTGTCTGGAGAGAGCAGCGTGGATCCTAACTGGCCACCATTGTTTGTGTAATTGCCAGTAATCAGAGGTGATGAAGCGCACAGTGCAGCTGACAGCCCCCCCCCCCCCCCCCCCCCGCTCTGATCTTCATAGAGAGAGAAAACTACAGTATTAGATTCTTTATCATCTAGTTGTAAAGTGGTCATAAATGTTTCTAAGAAAGATGAATGCCCTCCAAAAACCAGGGCCCACAGGTATGGCCACCCAGCTTTCCCTGATTCCTGCAAGGCTACAAGCCTGCTGTATAGGAAGCAGTAGAAGTATGACTGCGCCAATTTCACAATCAGGTCTTTAGGAAAGCTGGGAAATAATTTTTTTGCATTCAATTTCTACTGGTTATACCCAGGGGCTTAACTAGAAAAGGCAAACTTTGAAATAATGCAATAGATGGTGTAAGCTTAGACCGGCCAGCTAGACCTGCGCCAGATCTATCACAGGGGCTCAGGCTGGAGGAGGAATGTGCTGCAGGGATAGACATTTTTGTCTAAGGGTGCCTTCACGTGTGGCAGATTTTGTTGCAGAAAATTTCCATTCACCAGAATTAGCCTCGCAGAAATCGATGTGCTTGCCATTAAAACAACCCCATTCACATGAATGAACTGGTTTTCAGATGCAGAAATTTCTGCACCAAAATCTGCAGCGTGTGAAGGCTCCCTAGCTCTATACCAACTATTGGTTGACCTACTGTGAGAGTGAATTTTTTTATTCCAGAATTTTGGAGCAAAATGTTTCCTAGGTCACGCCCATTTTAGCAAAAGCCACACCCACTCCAGCTAAGTCTCACCCTTGTCCGAGCAAGACAAAACATTAGGGAAATTCCAGTTGCACCAAATTGTGCCACTTTTTAGACAGATTTTAGGTGCACATACATTTGTAAATCTAGGCCAATGTGTTATTCTCTCTGCCAAGAATGTTTTTTTTATTTTTTTACATTACATATCATGGAAAAAAGAACAGAGTAAGGAACAATGTAAAAGGAAATGGCCGGACTGAAAAGGGGGGAAGGGGGGCCCCTAAGGGAAGGCCCACATGACGGGGGGCTTGGTTAGGGAGCCCCAGGGAATAATAGGATTGGCATAGCAGGGGGGTGGGTGGAGGCAGGAGGTCCGGATTGGTGGGTTTAAGGAGAAGGAAAGGGGCAAAGGGGTTAAATAGAGCAGGGGGGAAGATTATGGTAGCCATTTTGGTTACCTGAAAAAGCTAGCTGGCCAGACCTGGTTGCGGTGATGGAGCAGTTGGAAGCGGCGATCCGGGAGTTGCGGGCGGCGGCAGCGGTTCACGGCTCTGCATGGGCCCAGTAACAGGTTCGGATGCTGTTGAGGGGAGAGGCTGAGGCTCCTGTCCTGCCTCAGCCACCTTTAATACGGCCGCGGGGGGCACGGCCGCCGGCGCGCTTTAGTCCATCATCATCCCCCCCTCGGGCTCAGCGCCGTGTCCGGAGCCCTCCACAGGACCCTTCACGTCGGGCGCCTCCGGTGCCAGCTTCTTCTAGGCCCCGACGTGGAAGGAATCCACCATCTAGCGGCAGCGGCGGGGGTTCGGGACCTTGTGCGGCGGAGGCCTCCCTAACTCCTGGCAGGCGTGGGAGGAACAGGCTGAAGTACGGGGCTGCTGCGATGGAAGGAGAGATGAGCAGAAGGCCCTCCGATCGGAGTGTGAGGAGTAGCTCCGCCCACAGTGCCTCTGTTAACCCTAGCGTTCCTGGTCCGAGTCCGGCCAGGGGACAGGGAGAAGATGCAGCATGATGGATCCGGCTTGTCCTGGAGGGAGCTGCCATACTTCTGGTCCCAGCTCTGCCAGGAGGCAGAGTGAAGAGGAGGGCTCTGCCCCTCAGGATCCGGTCGTGGAGAGGCGCGTCGTCCCTGGTCCCAGCGTTTCCAGGGGACAGTATGAAGATGGCTTGGCTGCGGGATCTGAAGATCTTCCTCAAGGGATGGTTCGTCTGCAGTCAGGAATCGCGGCTGATGGGGACACAGCACCCAGGCAGCCAGGTGAGATTACTTGGGGACCATTAGCTCAGGTAGTGCAGAGCATAGGGGCTGGGGGGGGGGGGGTAGTGGGCCTCAGTCGGATGTCAGCAGGGGTTTAGGGCAATTGTTGGGGGGTTTGGCGGGCTTGATGGCTAGCTGGGGGGTGGCGGGGGGATCCCCTTTACAGGTGTGGGGTGTACAGGGTCCGTCGGGAGTTTTTGGGTTGGGGGAAGCCTCGGCGGGCGTTGCCGGGCGTTGGGGTGTCGGTGCAGACGCAGGCGGGGGCTGAGGTAGAGGAGGAGACAGTGCGGGTGGACGATAAGGCAAAGGGAGAGGTGTATGTTTGTTTCGAGGGGCCTTTGGGGGCTCATTTGAAGGCGGAGGTGTGGAAGCGGATTTGGAAGGGGGAGTATGTCGAGATTTTTGCTTTGCTCCCCCTTGAGAGTTTTAATTTGGATAGGGCGAGGAAGGACGAGGGTAAAAAAGAGGAGGAGGAGAAACGACGGTTTAGGCTGATACCGCGGACGTTTGTCGAATGGTTGCAGGCATTCGCGATTTTGGCGAGTGTGATTGGGGAGAAGGTGCCGGAGAATTGTTCGGCGCTGTTTTGTTATCTTGATGCTATACGCGAAGCGTATAGGGTTTACGGGGGGTGGCCTGGTTGCATTATGATGAACAATTCCGGTAGCGGAAAGTGGTCCGTCCAGAAATGAGGTGGGATCACAAGGATATTGTAAATTGGAGCTCCAAATTTGCTCCAAAATTCTGGAATAAAGATTCTTTAGGGGCGGGAAGCACAAAGGGGACGCCAATAGCAAAGCGGGTGACGCGGGTCAGACTGGGAAGGATACAAGTGAACACAATTGATGGCTGGCACTCTACTGAGTATAGTGTTGTCTTCGGTGCTCAGTGATGGAGGTTATCTCCAAAGTAGTATTGTAGAGTAATTCACGGCACTCAGAATTTGATATGAATAAAGTAAATAATTTTATTTGAAATGCCACTGGTGATTATCAGTTACATAGGCCAACGTTTCGGTCCTCCCGGACCTTGTTCACGGCCTCCAAGCAGTCCTGACTGGAGAAAAGTGGCATTGCAATGCCAGTGGCATTTCAAATAAAATTATTTACTTTATTCATATCAAATTCTGAGTGCCGTGAATTACTCTACAATACTATTGCTTTGTGATTGATAGGGAAAGGAGGGGATAGCATGCACACAAATCCATGTAACCCCCTTTAGATGCACAGCAGGTTTTACGCCGTGTTCAACAGTTGGGTGTTGGAGACTAACATTTACACTTGGAAACAGGACAGGGGCTGAGGAGTAGTCTTTACGCCAGGCGTACAGACTGCCGTAGATGCAGCTAGTTTATTTATACGAGGCGTGCATCCAGTCAAACCTTAGCCGAATCTTACAGGAGCGCAGGGGCAAATCTGCTAGCCTAATATTGATGTCGTATCCAATTATTCTTCTTTCCCATATCTTTTGTCTGTTTAGTAAACCACCAGCTTAACAGACCACTATACACTTGCCCACTATTATAATGCAGCCTTGGTGCTGCATGAGTTATACAAAGCCTTTTGTACCATGTGCACATCACTAATATTGGTTTAATATACACTGCTCAAAAAAATAAAGGGAACACAAAAATAACACATGCTAGATCTGAGTTAATTAAATATTCTTCTGAAATACTTTGTTCTTTACATAGTTGAATGTGCTGACAACAAAATCACTCAAAAATTCAAAAATGGAAATCAAATTTTTCAACCCATGGAGGTCTGGATTTGGAGTCACACTCAAAATTAAAGTGGAAAAACACACTACAGGCTGATCCAACTTTGATGTAATGTCCTTAAAACAAGTCAAAATGAGGCTCAGTAGTGTGTGTGGCCTCCACGTGCCTGTATGACCTCCCTACAACGCCTGTGCATGCTCCTGATGAGGTGGCGGACGGTCTCCTGAGGGATCTCTTCCCAGACCTGGACTAAAGCATCTACGAACTCCTGGACAGTCTGTGTTGGTGGATAGAGCGAGACATGATGTCCCAGATGTGCTCAATTGGATTCAGGTCTGGGGAACGGGTGATCCAGTCCAATGCCTTCGTTTTGCAGGAACTGCTGACACACTCCAGCCACATGAGGTCTAGCATTGTCTTGCATTAGGAGGAACCCAGGGCCAACCGCACCAGCATATGGTCTCACAAGGTGTCTGAGGATCTCATCTCGGTACCTAATGGCAGTCAGGCTACCTCTGGCGAGCACATGGAGGGCTGTGCGGCCCTCCAAAGAAATGCCACCCATACCATTACTGACCCAATGCCAAACCGGTCATGCTGGAGGATGTTGCAGGCAGCAGAACGTTCTCCACGGCATCTCCAGACTCTGTCACGTCTGTCACGTGCTCAGTGTGAACCTGCTTTCATCTATGGAGAGCACAGGGTGCCAGTGGCGAATTTGCCAATCTTGGTGTTCTCTGGCAAATGCCAAACGTCCTGCACGGTGTTGGGCTGTAAGCACAACCCCCACCTGTGTACATCGGGCCCCCATATCACCCTCATGGAGTCTGTTTCTGACCGTTTGAGCAGACACATGCACATTTGTGGCCTGCTGGAGGTCATTTTGCAGGGCTCTGGCAGTGCTCCTCCTGTTCCTCCTTGCACAAAGGCGGAGGTAGCGGTCCTGCTGCTGGGTTGTTGCCCTCCTACGGCCTCCTCTACGTCTCCTGATGTACTGGCCTGTCTCCTGGTAGCGCCTTCATGCTCTGGACACTACGCTGACAGACACAGCAAACCTTCTTGCCACAGCT
This sequence comes from Bufo bufo, assembly GCF_905171765.1. Lineage (NCBI taxonomy): Eukaryota > Metazoa > Chordata > Amphibia > Anura > Bufonidae > Bufo > Bufo bufo. The sequence goes on along the minus strand of NC_053389.1, from coordinate 150,581,978 downwards.
CGCATTGATGTGCCATCCTGGATAAGCTGCACTACCTGAGCCACTTGTGTGGGTTGTAGACTCCATCTCATGCTACCACTAGAGTGAAAGCATCGCCAGCATTCAAAAGTGACCAAAACATCAGCCAGGAAGCATAGGAACTGAGAAGTGGTCTGTGGTCACCACCTGCAGAACCGCTCCTTTATTGGGGGTGTCTTGCTAATTGCCTATAATTTCCACCTGTTGTCTATCCCATTTCCATAACAGCATGTGAAATTGATTGTCAGTCAGTGTTGCTTCCTAAGTGGATAGTTTGATTTCACAGAAGTGTGATTGACTTGGAGTTACATTGTGTTGTTTAAGTGTTCCCTTTATTTTTTTGAGCAGTGTATTACCACTTCAACATAATATTAGTCTAATATATCATCAAATATAAGTTCACCTCATCACAGCCTATGTGCAGTTTCATGCGCAGAAGCGTTCGGCCCCATGTCAGTATCGGGTAGAGTCCACACGCATCAATGCAATGCGCAGTGGGCCTGCACGTCTAATAACATCATTTATCTCCAAATGGCGGCATAACTGGTGTTCGCGTAGCCCCTTCTCCCTCTGGGTTAGAGGCTGTGCGCAGCGTCACACGGTGCAGCGCATGAGCAGTACGGCATGAAACAGCCGTGGACCTCTAAGTATTTGCGCATGCGCAGTACAGCATGAAACAGCTGTTGATTTATTAGTATCCTGCGCATGCGCTCTTTAGGGCAGCGCGATGGTGCCTGCACCTTCAACAACAGCACTTCATCTCTAAGTGCCGGCGCAACTGTGTCTTGCGCAGCTTCCTCTTCCTCTTTTTCAGAGGTTGTGCGCAGACACATACGGCGCAGCACATGCGCAGTATGGCACAAAATAGCCACAGATCTCTAAGTGTCCACTCATGCGCTATAAGGACAGCGCGATCGTGATGACGTACGTAGGAGGCGACGGTGAGAGTTGTGCCAATAAACTGGTGGGCGTATATCCTGTGATATCCATTGGCTGGCGGAGTGTCCTGCCCGTGACTGATAGGAAGGTAGTACCTGTCAATCGGTACACTCCCTATTTAAACCTCCAGTGTCAGAGGTCACTCATTGCTGCCCATTACCCCTGAAGAAGCCAGAATACTGGCGAAACATGTCGGGGGGGCAGTTTTAGTTTTTAACCACTTAAGGACCACAGGTTTATACCCCCCTAAAGACCAGGCCCTTTTTTACAAATCGGCACTCCACAACTTTAGCGGTTTATTGCTCGGTCATGGAACTTACCACCTAAATGAATTTTACCTCCTTTTCTTCTCACTAATAGAGCTTTCATTTGGTGGTATTTCATTGCTGCTGACATTTTTACTTTTTTTGTTATTAATCGAAATTTAACGATTTTTTTGCAAAAAAATGACATTTTTCACTTTCAGTTGTAAAATTTTGCAAAAAAAACGAGATCCATATATAAATTTTGCTCTAAATTTATTGTTCTACATGTCTTTGATAAAAAAAAAATGTTTGGGTAAAAAAAAAATGGTTTGGGTAAAAGTTATAGCGTTTACAAACTATGGTACAAAAATGTGAATTTCCGCTTTTTGAAGCAGCTCTGACTTTGTGAGCACCTGTCATGTTTCCTGAGGTTCTACAATGGCCAGACAGTACAAACACCCCACAAATGACCCCATTTCGGAAAGTAGACACCCTAAGGTATTCGCTGATGGGCATAGTGAGTTCATAGAACTTTTTATTTTTTGTCACAAGTTAGCGGAAAATGATGATTTTTTATTTTTTTTATTTTTTCTTACAAAGTCTCATATTCCACTAACTTGTGACAAAAAATAAAAAGTTCTATGAACTCACTATGCCCATCACGAAATACCTTGGGGTCTCTTCTTTCCAAAATGGGGTCACTTGTGGGGTAGTTCTACTGCCCTGGCATTCTAGGGGCCCAAATGTGTGGTAAGGAGTTTGAAATCAAATTCTGTAAAAAATGACCAGTGAAATCCGAAAGGTGCTCTTTGGAATATGGGCCCCTTTGCCCACCTAGGCTGCAAAAAAGTGTCACACATCTGGTATCTCTGTATTCAGGAGAAGTTGAGGAATGTGTTTTGGGGTGGCTTTTTACATATACCCATGCTGGGTGAGATAAATATCTTGGTCAAATGCCAACTTTGTATAAAAAAATGGGAAAAGTTGTCATTTGCCAAGATATTTCTCTCACCCAGCATGGGTATATGTAAAATGACACCCCAAAACACATTCCCCAACTTCTCCTGAGTACGGAGATACCAGATGTGTGACACTTTTTTGCAGCCTAGGTGGGCAAAGGGGCCCATATTCCAAAGAGCACCTTTCGGATTTCACTGGTCATTTTTTACAGAATTTGATTTCAAACTCCTTACCACACATTTGGGCCCCTAGAATGCCAGGGCAGTATAACTACCCCACAAGTGACCCCATTTTAGAAAGAAGAGACCCCAAGGTATTCGCTGATGGGCATAGTGAGTTCATGGAAGTTTTTATTTTTTGTCACAAGTTAGTGGAATATGAGACTTTGTATGAAAAAAATAAAATAAAAAATCATCATTTTCCACTAACTTGTGACAAAAAATAAAAAATTCTAGGAACTCGCCATGCCCCGCACGGAATACCTTGGGGTGTCTTCTTTCCAAAATGGGGTCACTTGTGGGGTAGTTATACTGCCCTGGCATTTTCCAGGGGCCCTAATGTGTGGTAAGTAGGTAAATTACCTGTGAAATCCGAAAGGTGCTCTTTGGAATATGGGCCCCTTTGCCCACCTAGGCTGCAAAAAAGTGTCACACATCTGGTATCTCCGTACTCAGGAGAAGTTGGGGAATGTGTTTTGCGGTGTCATTTTACATATACCCATGCTGGGTGAGAGAAATATCTTGGCAAAAGACAACTTTTCCCAATTTTTTTATACAAAGTTGGCATTTGACCAAGATATTTCTCTCACCCAGCATGGGTATATGTAAAATGACACCCCAAAACACATTCCCCAACTTCTCCTGAGTACGGCGATACCAGATGTGTGACACTTTTTTGCAGCCTAGATGCGCAAAGGTGCCCAAATTCCTTTTAGGAGGGCATTTTTAGACATTTGGATACCAGACTTCTTCTCATGCTTTGGGGCCCCTAGAATGCCAGGGCAGTATAAATACCCCACATGTGACCCCATTTTGGAAAGAAGACACCCCAAGGTATTCAATGAGGGGCATGGCGAGTTCATAGAAATTTTGTTTTTTGGCACAAGTTAGCGGAAATTGATATTTTTTATTTTTTTCTCACAAAGTCTCCCTTTCCGCTAACTTGGGACAAAAATTTCAATCTTTCATGGACTCAATATGCCCCTCACGGAATACCTGGGGGTTTCTTCTTTCCGAAATGGGGTCACATGTGGGGTATTTATACTGCCCTGGCATTCTAGGGGCCCTAAAGCGTGAGAAGAAGTCTGGAATATAAATGTCTAAAAAATTTTACGCATTTGGATTTCGTGAGGGGTATGGTGAGTTCATGTGAGATTTTATTTTTTGACACAAGTTAGTGGAATATGAGACTTTGTAAGAAAAAATAAATAAAAAATCCGCTAACTTGGGCCAAAAAAATGTCTGAATGGAGCCTTACAGGGGGGTGATCAATGACAGGGGGGTGATCAATGACAGGGGGGTGATCAGGGAGTCTATATGGGGTGATCACCCCCCTGTCATTGATCACCCCCCTATAAGGCTCCATTCAGATGTCCGTATGTGTTTTGCGGATCCGATCCATGTATCCGTGGATCCGTAAAAATCATACAGACATCTGAATGCAGCCTGACAGGGGGGGTGATCAATGACAGGGGGGTGATCAGGGAGTCTATATGGGGTGATCACCCCCCCTGGAAGGCTCCAGGGAGACGCCTGTATGTGTTTTGCGGATCCGATCCATCTATCAGTGGATCCGTAAAAATCATGCGGACGTCTGAATGGAGCTTTACAGGGGGTTATCAATGACAGGGGGGTAATCAATGATAGGGGGGTGATCAGGGAGTCTATATGGGGTGATCACCACAGTCATTGATCACGCCCCTGTAAGGCTCCATTCAGACGTCCGTATGCGTTTTGCGGATCCGATCCATCTATCAGTGGATCCGTAAAAATCATGCGGACGTCTGAATGGAGCTTTACAGGGGTGTGATCAATGACAGGGGGGTGATCAATGACAGGGGGGGGTGATCAATGACAGGGGGGTGATCAGGGAGTCTATATGGGGTGATCACCACAGTCATTGATCATGCCCCTGTAAGGCTCCATTCAGATGTCCGTATGTGTTTTGCGGATCTGATCCATGTATCCGTGGATCCGTAAAAATCATACGGACATCTGAATGCAGCCTGACAGGGGGGGTGATCAATGACAGGGGGGTGATCAGGGAGTCTATATGGGGTGATCACCCCCCCTGGAAGGCTCCAGGGAGACGCCTGTATGTGTTTTGCGGATCCGATCCATCTATCAGTGGATCCGTAAAAATCATGCGGACGTCTGAATGGAGCTTTACAGGGGTGTGATCAATGACAGGGGTGTAATCAATGACAGGGGGTGATCAGGGAGTCTATATGGGGTGATCACCACAGTCATTGATCACGCCCGTGTAAGGCTCCATTCAGATGTCCGTGTGCGTTTTGCGGATCCGATCCATCTATCAGTGGATCCGTAAAAATCATGCGGACATCTGAATGGAGCTTTACAGGGGTGTGATCAATGACAGGGGGGTGATCAGGGAGTCTATATGGGGTGATCAGGGGCTAATAAGGGGTTAATAAGTGACGGTGGGGGGGTGTAGTGTAGTGGTGCTTGGTGCTACTTTACTGAGCTACCTGTGTCCTCTGGTGGTCGATCCAAACAAAGGGGACCACCAGAGGACCAGGTAGCAGGTATATTAGACGCTGTTATCAAAACAGCGTCTAATATACCTGTTAGGGGTTAAAAAAAAGCACATCTCCAGCCTGCCAGCGAACGATCGCCGCTGGCAGGCTGGAGATCAACTCTCTTACCTTCCGTTCCTGTGAGCGCGCGCGCCTGTGTGCGCGCGTTCACAGGAAATCTCGGCTCACGCGAGATGACGCCAATCGGCGTTAGTGTGACCTGGGAGCGCCGCAGAAATGACGCCTTTCGGCGTTAGCGTGACGGTAAGTGGTTAAACAGCTGTCACCACTCCACTGCTAAGAGACAAATAGCAGTCCGGCTGGATTGCTTTGATAGGTCTGGTGTAACTATCAGTTGGCACACAGGAGTCATATCTGTGTGTCAAGCCTGCATGTAGTGTTAGCTGCCAAACAATACGTCTAGTCTTTCTAGTAAGCTGACGTTTCAAGTATCCCACTACCCTGCATGGGTGTTTGACAACTTGACTAGTTTGGCGATAACACCGCAGACGCGGTACGGCAGGAACCTGCCTCCATAGTCACCAGGGTGAGAGATTGTGCACATCTCTTTACCCCCTCTAATTGACTAACAAACACATTCACCAGTGGAGTGATGACTGTGTTTTTAACATTCCTGTAGCTTTTTTGTTCTCTTGTCTGTGACTAATCAAGTAGTGTATCACGCACACATTCATTGTTAGGTTAATTTTTCCCTGGGCCAAGATAGGTTCTATTGCCTGTTCAGGCATCTGTAAATAAACCTGATGTCGTATCCTGAGTACAAGTCATCAATATATCAGAAGTTAAAATTGTCAGTTTTAAAATAAGACCTGGCTCATATCTCCAGCTGCTATACGCCCTGAGATAATGCAGGTTACAGCAGCTCCCCTTCAGCAGGCTATGGTCTCAGCTACCGAAGGGAAAAGGACTTCCCCTTAGTATTGCGGTCGCAGTAGCAGTTGCTATGGCTACTATAGTAGTAGTTTCATACCAAACCAGCTTTCTTAGCTCACTGTTCCTCAGTCTTGTGGGATGTATTGGTACTGCATAATATGTTTTCAATATTTTTGTCCCTTGCAGGTTACTATCTTCTTTTCAGATATTGTGGGGTTCACTTCAATTTCAGCTTCCTGCACCCCTCTACAGGTCGTGGAAATGCTGAATAATCTGTACATCTGTTTTGACAGCAGGATCGAGTCATACAACGTATATAAGGTGGGTATGAACCAGTGTTAGGGCCATGGTCGTACACAGATCTCATAGGGCCTCATAGCATAACTTAGTATGGGCCCCCTGCACCTAGTTTCCCAGTGTATGTGTGAATCACTCCCAGGCAATGCAGAACATGCACAATGCCTCAGATTTTTGACGAATTTAAGTTTTTTGTTTTTCTTTTAATCGAGTGGAAGAAATTTTAATTAAATACAAACTGTAGTAAAAAAGTTGCCTTTGGCGTCACCCACTTTATCCGACGTATGTCAGAAAAAGTGGAAGAAGTGCTTCAAATATATGGTGCTTATTATCATATTATATGTATGTGAACCAGACAACTGCCAAAAATACATTGATAAATCTCCTGCTTCTCTTCAAAGCTAGTTGACTGCCTCAGCCACCACTAGGGGGAGCTCTGTGAATAGGAATCTATAAAACTACCATGAAAGCTCTAATAATCTCTTTGCATTGAGCTCCCCCTAGTGGCGGCTGTGTGAAAATGCAGTGTTTTCACATGGGGAAGTGAAAAACAAGTTCCGTGCACCCTCACCCCCGGCCCCATAGCAGTCGCATGGTCTGCCTCTATTATAGGTACACCACTGGATAGGGTCCTTTTAGGTGGTCTGATGTGGGCCATAATGAGTACTAATTGACAAAAAAGGGGATCTCTGCTCATTTACAGGGCTGGACGCAAGGGTTTTTCTCTGGCCGAATCCCAGCATACATGCCAGGGAGTGGGTCGATCCTCAGCACATCCTGTTATAGTCAATGGTGTCCAGCAAGCATGTGGCACTATCTGACTATGCCAGAACTCCAGCAATCTTTTCTCTGCTGGAAAAACCTGCTGGATTTCTTTGACGCATGTGTGAAACTAGCCTTTTGTCACTGATCGGTTTTAACCCCTACTGAGACATTTTATATATAAAATACGCCATGCAGGATGCTCACAGTAGCATGAGCGGCCTGGTGTTGTCCTGTTGAAAACCAGCTCCTGAGCTGTTGGTACACCTGAAATGAAGACTAGAAGGTTACAGCTACCATACATTATGCCACCCACACCATAATCCTGGGAGTTGGACTGGTATGACATTCCCTTGTGAAGGCATCTTCATGGTGTTACCCACGTGGTCTCCAGACCAATCTTCAGCTATCATTGCATCTGAGACAAAAGTGGGACTCATCGCTGAAGAGGCTAGACCTCCATTCCAGCCTCCATTGCCATCTTGCTTTGCACCATCATAGCCTCTGAGAGCGGTGGAACTGAGCATCTGGGACCACCTCTGTGATGTTGTTGAGGTGGACAAAGAGACAAAGAAATACACAAACAGTGGGTGACTATACAAATACAAATTTATTGAATAACCCAACAACTATACCACATGTAAAAACCCTCCATCAGCAGCCATTTTATGGACAGGACCTCTGTATGGACAGCACAAAGCACTTGGCGAACAAAGGGACCATAACTTACTAATAATTCTGTGCCGTTTTCTAGATTTAATAAGTGCCAAATAATTATTTTACAAACACAATAATCAGCAGTAATCAGAAAGTGGCCAGTGCCTTTAAAGGGATTCTGTCATGACATTTTAGGCCTATAACCTAAACATATGGCCAGGTCCGTCCAAATAGTATGAATCAAAAACTGTCCTTATTAAATCTGCCTGTGGCTCTATTAGCACATAAAACAGGTTCTTATAACCTGTCATTCACCTACCTAAGGTGTATGAAGCGACGTCCCCTTGGGCACCTTAGGTAGGTGAATGACAGGTTATAAAAACCTGTTTTATGTGCTAATAGAGCCACAGGCACATTTAATAAGTACAGTTTCGGATTCATACTATTTGGACGGACCTGGCCATATGTTTAGGTTATAGGCCTAAAATGTCATGACAGAATCCCTTTAAGATCCAAGTGCTGGTTTAAAAAATGTAGAATATTTTTTGTGGGACAACTCCTTTATCCTAATTTAGGCTGTAGCCTAGAGATAGATACATTTGTAGCATTATATAGATTATAATATAATCCTGTCTGTATAGGTAATTTATATCTCTTGCCGTAGGTGGAAACAATCGGTGATGCTTATATGGTGGTTAGTGGGTTACCAGAGAGGAGCAATGGAAAACACGCAGATGAAATTGCAAAAATGTCCCTGGACTTGGTGGCTGCTGTTCGGCAAGTGATCATTCCGCACATGCCAAGCCAGAGGCTGCAGCTGAGGGTTGGAATACACACCGGTATGTGTGATGACAAAAACAAATGGACGTGAATACCTGGTTTATAGTTCTGCAACGTGTTCAACATGGATGCTGTCCAACTTCTTATACAGAGATCTGCAAATATACAGTCAACTACTGTCACTGGAGAGGCTGGCTGGTTATGTGACCATTAGAGAGTATTCCCCTTTAACCCCTTTCGTGTAAGGACAGCACAGGAGCCAGGGGCGTAGCTATAGGGGGTGCAGAGGTAGCAGTTGCTACCGGGCCCAGGAGCTTGAAGGGGCCCAAAGACCCTTATGCCACATAAAAAGACACTGGCTTATAGAACGTGCACGCTGGTCAAGTTACACCTCTGGCTGGAGGGAAGGGGTTAGGCCAAGAATTTGGCATGTCAGGGGTGAGGGTGAGGTTTTTGCCTCAGGCAGCACGAAGGCTATGTGCTCCCCTGCCCCTGGCCACAAAGCACTGAGGGAAGGGGGGGGCCCAAGCTGAACTCTAGCACCAGGGCCCATGAGCCCATAGCTACGCCCCTGACAGGAGCTGTGCTTGCTGGGGTCAGGAGTCAGGCTATTTCTGACAGCCAGGCCCCTCCCATAACTGCCAGTATTGATGACAGTGGCTTAACCCCTTTAGTTGCAGCGGTTAATGCTGACCATCACACCTTAGCGATTTACAGAGAAAGGAGGCTCCCTCTCTCACCTCATTGGCTCCCTGCAATTCAACCGCATGGTGCCTATGGTTATTATGGCTTACCAGCATTGTTGGAGTTCACCTGACAGTTACACAGACCCAAGGAAAACCATAAGAATTTTGAATGTAGCTTTGGATGTGAATGGAGGATAAGGAAAATATTTCATATTGAACTCAAGGTTTATTAAAGGGAATCTGTCACCAGTTTTCTGCTGCTTGGTTCTAACAGCTCCAGCACATGCCAACGAGTCCTGATATTCATGAGCTCACAGCGCTCCTCGCCCACCTGCCTCTGACTGACCTTTTCCATATGTATCATCAGCAGGTGGGCAGAGAATGCCAGGAGCTCATGAATATGAGGACTCATTTGGCACGTGCTTGAGCTGTTTAGCACAAGATTTTACCCAAACTGCCAGCTGAATTAAAGAAAGGGACCCAACAATTTGTTAAGGGAATCTATCACTTAAATGTACTTAAAAAAGATTTTTGGGATTTAGGTCACAAGCTCAAGGCAAGGATCTCAAATGTAGTATTTTCCAAAATGCTACCTGTACCACGAGTGACACAAGAAAGGCAGCGGGAGATTAGGGAGGTTAACAAATGGCTCAAGAACTGGTGTAGGAAGGAGGGATTTGGGTTTCTGGAGAACGAGGACAACTTCTCTGTCAGCTACAGGCTCTGTCGTAGGGATGGGATGCACCTCAATGGGAAAGGTGCAGCTGTTTTGGGGGAAAAGATGGCTAGAAGGTTATAGAAGTGTTTAAGCTAGGGGCTACATTATAGGAGGGGAAGATAGTGCAGATAGAGACCTGGGGCGAGGTAATGGAACTGGGGGTGGAATGGAGGGAGTGACTAGAAATGCAGAGTGTAAAAGTAAATTCTCCATTAAAAGTGCCTTGTCTGATCCAGGAAGAAGTACAGCGATGTCTTAAAAAGATTAAAATAGACAAATCGCCGGAACCAGATGGCATACACCCCCGTATCATAAGCTAATTTAGTAATGTCATAGCCAGACCCTGATTTCTGATATTTAAGGACTTAAAAGGTTAGTATATAAAATGAGAATTCTTTGACTGGGGGAAGATGTCCGTTTCTGGGTAAGGCTACTTTCACACTAGTGTTCGGGTGTCCGCTTGTGAGCTCCGTTTGAAGGGGCTCACAAGCGGCCCTGAACGCACCTGTACTGCCCCAATGCATTCTGAGTGGATGCGGATCCGCTCAGAATGCATCAGTCTGGCAGCGTTCAGCCTCCGCTCAGCAAGTGGACACCTGAACGCTGCTTGCAGCGTTCGGGTGTCCGCCTGGCCGTGCGGAGGCAAGCGGATCCGTCCAGACTTACAATGTAAGTCAATGGGGACGGATCCATTTGAAGATGACACAATATGGCTCAATCTTTAAACGGATCCGTCCCCCATTGACTTTCAATGTAAAGTCTGGACGGATCCGTTCAGGCTACTTTCACACTTAGATTTTTTTTTAAACTATAATGCAAACGGATCCGTTCTGAACGGATCCAAACGTCTGCATTATAGGAGTTGATCCGTCTGTACAGACATCAGACGGACCCCCTCTGAACGGTAGTATGAAAGTAGCCTGAGTAATTGGCTCAGTGATAGAAAACAGAGGGTGGTTATTAATGGTACACACTTAGATTGGGTCACTGTCACTAGTGTGGGTCACAGGGGTCAGTATTGGGTCCTATTCTCTTCAATATATTTATTCATGATCTTGCAGATGGCACTAAACTGTAATTAACACTGAAGAGGACAGTATACTACTACAGATGGATCTGGATAGATTGGAGGCTTGGGCTGATAAGTGGCAGATGAGGTTTAACACTGACAAATGTATGGTTATGTACATGGGAAGGAATAATGCAAGTCACCTGTACATACTAAATGGTAAAACACTGGGCAACACTGACATGGAAAAGAACTTAGGAAATGTAGTGGACAGCAAATTAAGCTGTAGAAACCAGTGTCCGGCAGCTGCTGCCAAGGCCAATAAGATAATGGGTTGCATCAAAAGGGGCATAGATGCCCGTGATGTGAACATAGGGGGTCATTTATTAAGACCGGCGTTTTAGATGCCGGTCTTAATAAAGGCCCTGTGCTGGCGGTGAATCGGCCGAAGTTAAGAGGCGCAGACCTCTACATAACTTCTGCGCATCCAGCGTTATTTCTAAATCTTAGACACCTTCCTTGCTTGTTTTAGGCATAGAAAATAGTGAATGAGATGGGCCTGCCGGCCCTTCCCCGCCCACAATTTTAGACCAGGCTTGAGCAGGGCGAAGTTGCAGATAGCGGTACAACTAACTGTTTTGCCACCATCTGCGCCTGAAATATGCCAAATTTAGGCATATTTCAGTATAGTAAATGACCGCTATAGTCCTTTACAAATCACTAATCATACCACACATGGAGTACTGTGTACAGTTCTGGGCTCCTGTGTACAAGGCAGACATAGCAGAGCTGGAAAGGGTTCAGAGGAGGGCAACTAAAGTAATAACTGGATTGGGTGAACTACAGTACCCAAAAAGATTATCAAAATTAGGGTTTTTCACTTTAGAAAAAAGATGACTGAGGGTAGATCTAATAAGGGTACATTCACACGACCGTATTTTTGGCTGCGGAACAGGTGCGGACCCATTCATTTCAATGGAGCCGCAAAAGATGTGGACAGCACACAATGTGCTGTCCGCATCCGTAGACCCGTTCCGCAAAAAAGATAGAGCATGTCCTATTCTTGTCCGCAATTGCGGACAAGAATAGGCATTTCTATCATAGGGCCAGCTACATTCACACGGCCGGTATCCGTGTTTTGCGGATCCGCAATTCGCAAAACACATACGGTCATGTGAATGTAGCCTAACTATGTATAAATATATCAGGGGTTAGTACAGAGATCTCTCCCATCATCTATTTATCTCCAGGACTGTGACTATGACGAGGGGACATCCTCTGCGTCTGGAGGAAAGAAGGTTTGTACACAAACATAGAAGAGGATTCTTTACGGTAAGAGCAGTGAGACTATGGAACTCTCTGCCTGAGGAGGTGGTGATGGTGAGTACAATAAAGGAATTCAAGAGGGGCCTGGATGTATTTCTGGAGTGTAATAATATTACAGGCTATAGCTACTAGAGAGGGGTCGTTGATCCAGGGAGTTATTCAGATTGCCTGATTGGAGTCGGGAAGGAATTTTTTCCACTAAAATAAGGAAAATTGGCTTCTACCTCATTTTTATTTTTTTTGCCTCAGTCTGGATCAACTTGCAGGATAACAGGCCGAACTGGATGGACAAATGTCTTTTTTTCAGCCTTAGAAACTATGTTACTTGTTTATGTTGCTCTTAGTTAGGACACCATAAAACTGGTGATAGATTTCCTTAAAGGGGTTGTATAAGTGTTTAATACTGATGAGTTATCCTCAGGATATGTCATCAGTATCTGATCAGTGTGGTTCTGACTGTCGGCATCCCTATCGATCAGCTGTTCATTGGTCCCGTTCACTTTTTTTTTGCGGACCTTATGCGAAACCATTTTTTTCAATGGGTCAAAAAACAAACTAAAAAAAAATGAAGAAAACGGGGAGTTAATCCATGTGCATTCCATTTCCCTATGTCTGTTCCACAAGAAAATAGAACATGTCCTATTATTGTCTGCATTAGAGACAAGGATAGGACTGTTCTATTAGGGGCCAGCTGTTTCTGTTCCACAAAATACAGAATGCACACAGACATAATCCGTATTTTTTGAAGATCCGTTTTTTGCGGACCGCAAAATACATACGGTCGTGTGCATGAGCCCTTATATGTATATTCAAAGGGTTTATGCCGTGATTGATGTAAAAATTTAATATCAGACATCATTTAGTACATGACAATACCTTTCTAATAAAGTATTCAGATCTAGGTGCTGGTTTGAAAATTATAGTATATCTTTCATGGCACAACCCCTTTAAGCTTTCAAATATTGTCTGCAATCCTGCTTCTGTCTAGGAATTCATAAACTTTTTTTAATCTCAATCTTTTGCTTTAAGTTTTTCTTGGTAGGATTCTTATTTTTAGATTTTGAGCTCTGGATGGTTTACCCATTATATTCTTGGCAGGCGAGTTGGAAGTCAGAGATACATTCGATATATTTGTGGTTTTATGATATTTCCAGCCCCCGTGCCAGCTTTTACTCCTTATACTGAGCTGACGTTGCACTTGTTATATAAGATGCTATATATTGTATTTTATAATGTTAAAATTTTGCCATAACAGTGCAAATATATCACATATATATACAGTTGCAAGAAAAAGTATGTGAACCCTTTGGAATGATATGGATTTCTGCACAAATTGGTCATAAAATGTGAACTGATCTTCATCTAAGTCACAACAATAGACAATCACAGTCTGCTTAAACTAATAACACACAAAGAATTAAATGTTACCATGTTTTTATTGAACACACCATGTAAACATTCACAGTGCAGGTGGAAAAAGTATGTGAACCCTTGGATTTAATAACTGGTTGAACCTCCTTTGGCAGCAATAACTTCAACCAAACGTTTCCTGTAGTTGCAGATCAGAAGTGCACAACGGTCAGGAGTAATTCTTGACCATTCCTCTTTACAGAACTGTTTCAGTTCAGCAATATTCTTGGAATGTCTGGTGTGAATCGCTTTCTTGAGGTCATGCCACAGCATCTCAATCGGGTTGAGGTCAGGACTCTGACTGGGCCACTCCAGAAGGCGTATTTTCTTCTGTTTAAGCCATTCTGTTGTTGATTTACTTCTATGCTTTGGGTCGTTGTCCTGTTGCAACACCCATCTTCTGTTGAGCTTCAGCTGGTGGACAGATGGCCTTAAGTTCTCCTGCAAAAGGTCTTGATAAACTTGGGAATTCATTTTTCCTTTGATGATAGCAATCCGTCCAGGCCCTGACGCAGCAAAGCAGCCCCAAACCATGATGCCTCCACCACCATACTTCACAGTTGGGATGAGGTTTTGATGTTGGTGTGCTGTGCCTCTTTCTCCACACATAGTGTTGTGCGTTTCTTCCAAACAACTCAACTTTGGTTTCATCTGTCAACAGAATATTTTGTATATATATACACACACACATATATATATATATATATATATATATATATACACACACACACAGGCGCCTCCCCCTAGGGCCCTCTATATATGACATGTCCCAGGTGTAGGAAATGCAGAGTGGTATGTTGCGGCCTAAAATGTCTCTATGTGTGTCACGGTGCTTCTATCTGTATACCGCTGGACCACAGGCTTTGGCTCAGAAGCAATAAATAAAGGGAATAATTGAGGGATAAAAGTATAACTTGAGTCCAGACCTTGAGATGAAGTTCATTGGGAGCTTTACTTGAATAAACGTTTCTCCAAAACGGTTTAAAGGGTTTGTCTTAGTTCCAGCAGGTTTTAGCATGAAATTGGCAGGCAAACTCCACTCTGCTATATCTGTTTCTCTCAGACTCTGCTGTACTAAAAGGCTGTCTGTATAACTCAGCGTCTTCTGTATGCTGCACTTCACTTTGTAGTCCGACTCTAGGTTATGCCAGGGAACTTTCCTCCTGGTTCTGAAGTGCATGGAGCAGTATCAGTGAACTCCTCACTGGTGGATAGGTCACTTTCAGTGGTTGGAGGATCTGGTAGTGTCATACCAGGTGCTCTATCTTCAGCAGACAGCTGAAATGAAGTCTTGGAGGCTTTATGCAATTCCCTTTCTCTGAGCTCTTTTTTCTCCACAATTTCTTTATATGTTTTGATGCTTTTTTTCTTCTTTCTGATAAGTCACCTTCTCCACTAAGCATCCTCTCCATATTTTTCCTTTCTTCCTCTTTCTATATCAAGTCCTGTAATGCATTCGTCCTGCGGGCTTTTCATCGGGCAAGGTCATTCTGCTATGCAGGGCTGTGGAGTCGGTAGATAAATGGTCCGACTCCGACTCCTCAGTTTTTGGTACTTCCGACTCCTCTGTATTTAATATGCAAATGTATTTTATACATTCCTTGAAGGAAAGAAAGGCAACATACATGTCATTACCACAGAACTACTGGCTAGGAAGCTGCTGCCTTCTCCTTTGTGTGCTGATCTTCTGCTGAACATAGGGCAGTGGGAGGATCCAGGAAGGGGCAGGGGAAGGGGCATTTATTTTAAAACATGATTTCCCTAGTAGAATCCCATAGTCCTGTTTAAAATTTAAGCTAACAATCTGAGTTTACAAGTTTTTATAGCCTTAGCTGAATGGCAGCAGTTTTTCAAATGGTTTACAGCTTCAGTCTTGAGCTATTGACTATCCATTCCCTTCACTTATACAAGTGTCTCTAGTCCTGCAAAAAACATATTTACTTAATCAGTTATCAGTGAGAGGCTAGGTTAACTATGGGCGTTGCGTTCCCTGTAACAGCGGAACACAAAACAATGGAAAGTATAAGTATTGCCGCTCCTTAACTGTGCATTGCGTGCCATATAGTGAAGCATATGAAAAGCATGCTTCTTCATGGTCACTTAACGAGTTCGTTTTGCGGTAACGTGACGCACTGCATGCATTGGCCTTTATTCTTACAGTAGAGAAGTACCGTATTTTTCGCAAAAGTGGGGGAAAAATAGCAGTGCGTCCTATGGGGGGCGAATGCTGTGACCGTCCGGTGAATAGGCTGGGAGGGAGGAGGGGCTGGGGGCCGGCATCTGTTTCTGTAATGGCAGCGGGGCCCGCTGCAGTCACTGTATTCTACTACATCGGGCCCCGCTCACTGTAGTATACGGTAATCATATCTAACTTGTGGGAATTGTTAAAGTATTCCAATCATCTTAAATCTAGCGCTGTACTACTTACTACTAACTTCTTGGCAGTCAGGAGGCCGGGTGGGTGCTCGTAGCGTAGCTCACTACGTCACGCGCCTGCTCCGCCCACTTTATGAATAAAGCAGGTACCAGGCCCCGCTGCCATTACAGAAACAGATGCCGGCCCCTATTCACTACACAGGGACACTGTTATGGGGGGGATCTGTGGATGACACATAAGATAAGATGCTATATATATATATATATATGTCATCCACAGATGCCCCCACAATGATCCACCATAACAGTGCCACCCACAGATGCCCCCATAACAGTGCCACCCACAGACTCCCCCATAATAGTGCCACCCACAGACGCCCCATAACAGTGCCACCCACAGATGCCCCCATAACAGTGCCACCCACAGATGCCCCCATAACAGTGCCACCCACAGATGCCCCCATAACAGTGCCACCCACAGATGCCCCCATAACAGTGCCACCCACAGATGCCCCCATAACAGTGCCACCCACAGATGCCCCCATAACAGTGCCATCCACAGATGCCCCCATAACAGTGCCATCCACAGATGCCCCCATAACAGTGTCATCCACAGACCACCATTAGTTCAAAACCCACCAAAAGCACACCTTTTGGTTCAAAATATTTTTTTCTTATTTTCCTCCTCAAAAACCTAGGTGCGTCTTATGGGCAGGTGCGTCTTATAGGGCGAAAAATACGGTAATTAATTATAACTTTTTGAGAATTGGGACATTTAAGCTTGCTTTTTTTTTTTTATTCCAATTTAAATCTAGTAAGAGTCAGAGTCGGTTCATTTTTTGCCGACTCCGACTCCAGTTACCCAAAATTGCCTCCAACTCCTCGACTCCGACTCCACAGCCCTGCTGCTATGTGTCATCCTCCTCTGAGTAGATCACTGACATACTGCATTTGTTCTTGGTGGGCTTCTCCTGAATAACGTAGGAGCCAAGGTGCCTCAAAGTAGTATGGCATAGTAAGAGGCAGGGGTGTTGCTAGGGTCTGAAAACATCCGGGGCACAAGCCCACTGTGTTGAAATTGCACATTAAAGGCATGCTTAAAGGGGTGTTCTGGTTTACGCAAATGAAGGGCAGTACTGCAGTCATTATATAATACAACATTTGGTAACTTTCCAATATCTGTTGTTTCATTTCCTCACCACTGCAGAAATCTTTGCTTGGGCCCTTTAATATTGATGGGAGTGGACCTTGGGCAACCCCACAGATCATCCCCCCACCCCCCTTGTACTTGTAATGCTGATCCGCTACTTGCGGGCTGCGCGGGCATGAGTTCAGTCACTTTGGTGCGCAATCCCGTCCTGCGGCACGTGATCCTGCAAGACCCGTGACCTCCTGTGGCGGGTCTCACGGGATTACACGCCGCAGGACGGGATTACGCACCAAAGTGACCGAAATCATGCCCGCGCAGCCCGCAAGTAGCAGATCAGCGGAACAAGTACAAGGGGGGTGGGGGGATGATCTGTGGTAAGAGGCATGATGCATGTGGCTGCAGCTGCTGCTCATGGATCACTGCAGTCCAAGTGGGTGCTATCTTCGCTGTCTGACATGGCTTTGGATACCCTGTACCAGACTAGAGGGGTCAATGTAAGCTAGACTGCCATTTAAGTAAGCAACAGAATTGGTGCATGACTCCTTTAAGAGTCGCTGCAACTGCTCAATTTTGGGGAGTATGATGCTCTGGCAGGTAGATTATTGCCCCTAACAGTCTCTAGCAAGGTTATTTTCCCCAGCAGTACTCACTCAGACATCTGGATATTGCTTCTCAGGATCCAGGGAAGAAGAAACTGCATTTTCCCTTTTCCGAAATGGCCGCCACTTCTACTTCCTGTAAGGGGTACAGTTGGTTTCTCTTTCCTCCTGGGAACTTGTACTGAGCACATTATTTCTTTCTGCTGCAAGAATGGTTCCTCTGTGAAGGCGGGCTCTTTTGTTCTCTCCCATCTGCTGGGTGGATAAATTCCTATCAGCATACGATACCCAAATCCAAGATGGCCGATTAACCCCTGTTTTGCCACAGTGATGCAACTGATGCAGATTCACACTCTCCAGCAGTAAGTAGATGCTATAAACTCTCTTGTAGGGGGTTTTACAGATAGAGGGGGCCTTCCAGGTGCAAAAGTAGATCCTGTTTCGTGACGCCAAAATTGCAATTGGCGCCTCCCCCTAGGTCCCTCTATATATATTGCGCATCCCAGGTGTAGGAAATGCTGAGTGGTATGTTGAGGCCTAAAATGTCTTTATGTGTATCACTGTGCTCCTACCTGGATACCGTTTAACCCCAGTCTTTGGCTCCGAAGCAATAAATAAAGGGAATATTTGAGGGATAAAAGAATAACTTGAGTCCAGACCTTGAGATGAAGTTCATTGGGAGCTTTACTTGAATAAACGTTTCTCCAAAACAGTTTACAGGCTTTGTCTTGGTTCCAGCAGGCTTTAGCATGAAACTGGCAGGCAAACTTCACTCTGCTATATCTGTTTCTCTCAGAATATGCTGTACTGACAGTCTGGCTGTAGGTTATGTAGTCTGACTCTAGGTTATGCCTGAGGCTTCAAGCTTTGCCCTCCATGGCCAGCAGAGCTTAGGGTGCTCTGGCTGGCGTGGGCACGACCAGCAGAGACGTGCCCCTGCACACTCTTCCCCTAGCTGGGGATAAGCTAGACTAACTGGAACTTCTGCCCCACCCTTCCTGCAGGAAGTAGGACTCGCCCACCTCTCTCCAGAGGGGGGGGGGGTTAGAATGGAATGGAAGGTTCCACAGGATTCCTACTGCTGGGACTCCACCAATCACAAGGTCTCTGTAGCCCTGCAGCCCCCCTGAAATGAACGGAGCAGCTTGTCTGGCATGCATTACCCTCTATTCATTTCTATGGAAATTCCGGAGATAGCCGAGCAATGTGAATAGGGGGATAACTTTATAAAACTGGAATACCCCTTTCAATGGAGAGATTCTCACACAGAAAATCCGCAATACAACATCATTTACTCTGGGGAATGTAAATTGGGCAGCAGAACACAGTGTAGGGATAGACAATTTTCAGCCCTGTAGGATAACATGGGGTAAGTCTTGAAGTTGAGACTTTTCTGGCAGAAAATTCTGCCACGTGTGAGTGCACCCTTGGGGTTTCTAAGAGTTTTTCTTGCATCAAGCTGTATCAGCAGGAGGGGTATTTCAACCATTAGATGTAAACAGGAGTGTGTAAAGTTACCAAAGCAAGCAGATATTTGGAATACTTCGTTAAAGGGGTTATCCCATGACTAATGTAAAAAAATGAAAATCAGACATCATATAGTACATGACAGTCTCTATCAAACAAAGCTAGAACCAGCCTTGTACCTCATATGGATCCAGAGATCTACCCATTCATTACTCTGCTAGATTTATATCAAGCTGGCAGCTCAAGGGGAGTGTCTTCTCTGCTGCAGCTCAGGGAACGTGTCCATGCTCTCCCCATCACAGTACAGAAGGCAGTTGCAGGATGAAACTGAGAATGTGCAGCCTTTTCAGTGAGCAGAAATAAGAAAAAAACAACAACCAGCAGGTGGGGCTATACAGATAAATTTTATAGAATAGCTCAGCAGCTATGCAAAATTTTAAATTACATGCAATTACAAAAGTATTCAAATCCAGGTGCTGGTTTAAAAACTGTAGACAATTTTTTGGGGGACAACTACTTTAACCCCTTAAGGACGCAGTCCTTAAGGACTCAGGGCGTACCGGTACGTCCTAACTTTAAATCGTTATTCCGGCGCCGCGGGGGTTAATCGGAACGGGATGCCGGCTGAAATCATTCATATGCCAATCAAACCGTCATCTCATCCCGCAAAAAATGAGACCCTACTTAAGATAATCGCCCAAAAACTGAAAAAAACTATGGCTCTTAGACTATGGAGACACTAAAACATTTTTTTTGTTTTAAAAATGAAATCATTGTGTAAAACTTACATAAATAAAAAAAATTGTATACATATTAGGTATCGCCGCATCTGTGACAACCTGCTCTATAAAATTACCACATGATCTAACCTGTCAGATGAATGTTATAAATAACAAAAAAAAAAAAACGGTGCCAAAAAATCTATTTCTTGTTACCTTGCCGCACAAAAAAGTGTAATATAGAGCAACCAAAATCATATGTACCCTAAACTAGTACCAACAACACTGCCACCCTATCCCGTAGTTTCTAAAATGGGGTCACTTTTTTGGAGTTTCTACTCTAGGGGTGCATCAGGGGGGCTTCAAATGGGACATGGTGTCAAAAAAACCAGTCCAGCAAAATCTGCCTTCCAAAAACCGTATGGCATTCCTTTCCTTCTGCGCCCTGCCGTGTGCCCGTACAGCGGTTTACGACCACATATGGGGTGTTTCTGTAAACTACAGAATCAGGGCCATAATTAATGAGTTTTGTTTGGCTGTTAACCCTTGCTTTGTAACTGGGAAAATAATATTAAAATGGAAAATCTGCTAAAAAAGTGAAATTTTGAAATTGTATCTCTATTTTCCATTAAATCTTGTGCAACACATAAAGGGTTAAAAAAGTTTGTAAAATCAGTTTTGAATACCTTGAGGGGTGTAGTTTCTTAGATGGGGTCACTTTTATGGAGTTTCTACTCTAGGGTTGCATCAGAGGGGCTTCAAATAGGACATGGTGTCAAAAAACCAGTCCAGCAAAATCTGGCTTCCAAAAACCATACGGCACACCTTTCCCTCTACGCCCTACTGTGTGCCCGTACAGTAGTTTACGGCCACATATGGGGTGTTTCTGTAAACGGCAGAGTCAGGGCAATAAATATACAGTCTTGTTTGGCTGTTAACCCTTGCTTTGTTAGTGGAAAAAATGGGTTAAAATGGAAAATTAGGCAAAAAAATCAAATTCTCAAATTTCATCCCCATTTGCCAATAACTCTTGTGCAACACCTAAAGGGTTAACGAAGTTTGTAAAATCAGTTTTGAATACCTTGAGGGGTGTAGTTTATAGAATGGGGTCATTTTTGGGCGGTTTCTATTATGTAAGCCTCGCAAAGTGACTTCAGACCTGTAGTGGTCCCTAAAAATGTTTTTTTTGTAAATTTCTGAAAAATTTAAAGATTTGCTTCTAAACTTCTAAGCCTTGTAACATCCCTCAAAAATAAAATATCATTCCCAAAATGCTACAAACATGAAGTAGACATATGGGGAATGTAAAGTCATCACAATTTTTGGGGGTATTACTATGTATTACAGAAGTAGAGAAACTGAAACTTAGAAATTTGCAAATGTTTCAAACTTTTTGGTAAATATGGTATTTTTTTATGCAAAAAAATTTACTTTTTTGACCCAATTTTAGCAGTGTCATGAAGTACAATATGTGACGAAAAAACAGGCTCAGAACGGCCTGGATAAGTCAAATCGTTTTAAAGTTATCAGCACTTAAAGTGACACTGGTCAGATTTGCAAAAAATGGCCAAGTCCTTAAGGTGAAATAGGGCTGAGTCCTTAAGGGGTTAAGTTATATACAGGTGTAGGTTTAGTAGCACTTCTGAATTACTACTCACAAATATAAATGTAGTGCACCTTATCCTAGCACATTTGACTTCAAAACTGTGTCTTATCTGCCATGGTATAATATATAATTAGTCCCAGGACTTTATGCGCCCTATTAGCACCTGTGTCACTGAACTGTTAAAACTTTACTTTTATTTAATTCACATAGTAAGATAACAAAAGGTGAAAATACAAAAAAGGTGAGAACTCTCAGTAGTGGCACAGATTGTTGGCAATTAGCTTGAATGCTACTAATCTGTTATGTCAGCTATATATAAGGCCTCTTTCAGATGGGCATCACAGATTTTGTTCCGATGTGTTGCGGGTGCATTGCTGTAAACCCGCGCGAGTAGGCACGCAATTTCAGTCAGTTTTGTCTGAGATTGTGTTCCGTTGTTCAGTTTTTTCCGCGCGAGTGCAATGCGTTTTGCACGTGCGTGATAAAAAACTGAATGTGGTACCCAGACCCGAACCCGGACTTCTTCACTGAAGTTCCGGTTTGGGTTAGGTGTTTTGTTGATTTTATTATTTTCCCTTATAACATGGTTATAAATGAAAATAATAGCATTCTTAATACAGAATGCTAACTAAAATGTCCATTGAGGGGTTAAAAAAAAGCAAAAAAATAACTCCTCATCCACTTCATTGCGCAGCCGGTATTGTCTTCTTTCTTCTTCCTGCAGGACCTGCAAAAGGACCTTCGATGACGTCATCGGGCTCACCACGTCAGCGCAGGTCCTGCTGAATGAAGATAGAAGGACCTTCTATCATTAACCTTTGATGTTCCTCGGTCCGCACTGACAGTGGCATGTGCGATGTATGGGGAGGGAGGGAGCAGCGATCGGGTCCCGAGAGCAGGGAAGGCAGCCCAATGCCTTACTTAGGCATCATGGCTGCCTTCCCTCTTAGCCTGTGAGATCCAGCCCCCTGTATTACACTGGAAATACACTTACAGCCAATGCATCACAATACAGAAGTATTGTGATGCACTGTAAAGGGGATCAGACCCCCAAAAGTTGAAGTCCCAGAGTGGGACAAAAAACTAAAAGTGAGAAAAACAAAAGTAAAAAAAAATAGTTTTACAAAAAAATAAATAAAAGTAGTTTCAAGCAAAAAAAAATTTAAAATAGGGAAAAAAATAAAAGAACAGTAGACATATTAGGTATCGCCGTGTCCGTATCAACTGGCTCTAAAAAATAATTTTTTGGTCACCTTAAATCACTAAAAGTGCAACACTAAGCGATCAAAAAGGCGTATACCCCCCAAAATAGTACCAATCTAACCGTCACCTCATCCCGCAAAAAACGATTACCATGCCTCAAAAAAAGTTTAATGTGAAACAACCAAAAATCATATGTACCATAAAATAGTACCAACAAAACTGCCACCTTATCCCATAGTTTCCAAAATGGGGTAATTTTTTGGGGAGTTTCTACTCTAGGGGTGCATCAGGGGGTCTTCAAATGTGACATGGCAGCTTAAAATTATCCCAGTGAAATCTGCTTTCCAAAAACCATATGGCGTTCCTTTCCTTCTGCACCCTGCCGTGTGCCCGTACAGCAGTTTATGACCACATATGGGGTGTGTCTGTAAACTACAGAATCAGGGCAATAAATATTGAGTTTTGTTTGGCTGTTAACCCTTGCTTTGTTAGTGGAAAAAAATGGAAAATCTGCCAAAAAAGTGAAATTCGGAAATTTCATCTCCATTTTCCCTTAATTCTTGTGGAACACCTAAAGGGTTAACAAAGTTTGTAAAATCAGTTTTGAATACCTTGACGGGTGTAGTTTCTTAAATGGGGTCATTTTTGGGTGGTGTCTATTATGTAAGCCTCACAAAGTGACTTCAGACCTGAACTGGTCCTTAAAAAGTGGGTTTTGGGGGATTTGCTTCTAAACTTCTAAGGCTACTTTCACACTGGCGTTTCTGGGTCCGCTTGTGAGATCTGTTTAAGGGCTCTCACAAGCGGCCCAAAACAGATCAGTTCAGCCCCAATGCATTATGAATGGATAAGGATCCATTCAGAATGCATCAATTTGGCTGCGTTTGGTCTCCGTTGCGCTTTTCAGGCGGACACTAAAACGCAGCTTGCAGCATCTTCGTGTCCGCCTGACGATGCGGAGCCAAACATATCCGTCCTGACTTACAATGCAAGTCAATGGGGACGGATTCATTTTCACTGACACAATATGGTGCAATTGAAAACTGATCCGTCCCCCATTGACTTTCAATGTAAGTCAAGACGGATCCGTTTTGACTTAGACTTTCTTTTTAATGAATAATGCAAACAGATCCGTTATGAACGGATACAAGCGTTTGCATTATCGGTGCGGATCCGTCTGTGCAGATACAAGACGGATCCGCACCAAACGCGAGTGTAAAAGTAGCCTAAGCCTTCTAACGTCCCCAAAAAATAAAATGGCATTCACAAAATGTTCCAAACATGAAGTAGACATATGGGGAATGTAAAGTAATAACAATTTTAGGAGTTATTGCTATCTATTATAAAAGTAGAGAAATAGAAATTTGCTAATTTTTCCAAATTTTTTGTAAATTTTGTATTTTTTTCCGCAAAAAATACGGATGACATCTGGAATAGCTGGCCCCTAATAGAGCAGTACTATCCTTGTCCGTAATCCTATTTTTGGGCGGAACGGAAATACGGAAACGGAATGCACATGGAGTAACTTCTGTTTTTTTGGCGGACCAATTGAAGTGAATGGACACGGAATGAAAATACATTCGTGTACATGAGCCCTTAGGGTCCATTCAGACGTCCGTAGTGTTTTGCGGTCTGCATATCACCGGCACTTAGAGGATTCCTATTCTTGTCCGCAGCTGCAGACAAGAATAGGACATGCTCTATTTTTGTGCAGAGCTGCGGACCGGAAGTTCAGGACCGCGGACAGGAAATGCGGATGCGGACAGCACACTGTGCTGTCCGCATCTTTTCCAGCCCCATTGAAAATGAATGGGTCCGCTTCCGTTCTGCAATTAAGGACCTTAGGGTCCATTCACACGTCCGCAACTTAGGTCCAGATCCATTCTGCAATTTTGCGGAACGTATGCAGACCCATTCATTTTCAATGGGGCCGGAACGGATGCGGACAGCACTGACTTCAGAATGGGGAACTTTATTCCCCGTTATGTCTTTTCAAAAAGAGTACATAAATGTGGAAGGGGCATGCCCCCCTATAATAAAATACAGCAGAATGGCCCTAGTCCCATAAGATATCTCACTATCATGGATGCCTGACTGTGTTGTTGCAGGTCCATGCGTTGCTGGAGTTGTCGGGTACAAGATGCCTCGTTATTGCCTGTTTGGCGACACAGTGAACACTGCCTCTCGGATGGAATCTACAAGTTTACGTATGTATGATGTCTGATCTTACCTTCAGGACCAAGTCATCAGATACCCCTGCAGGGCCGGCCTTTGGGTTAAGGCGTATGAGGTTGCAAAGGATGCATCTGTTACTACTAACAAGGGCCACACTGGTCCTGACCACCTAGGTGACCAGAGCTTGCTCAGTTTAATGATTGGGCAATGTTACTTGAACTCCTTGAAGGAATATTTTTAGGGCATTTACGGTTGTGCCTAAAGGTGCCTATACAGATGAGATTGTCGTATCTAAAGGCCCTGATACACAGTAGAATACTGTTGGCTGAACCTGTCGTTTTTGGTAGGACTGGGTGACCATCTAATGGTTATGGGGACAGCATTGGGATGGCCCACCAGAGTACCAGAGGATCCTCCAGTGGGCCCAGGCTCTGACACCATCATCGGCGCCAAAGGTCTACGAAAAAAAAAAAAATACATATCACTTGGAGCCAATCACAGAATCTGGCAGAATAAAACTTCATATTCTCACTAGTCCTGATAATGACAGCTCCACCAAAGGTTGCGTTTATGCTGCTTTCCCCTGCTTTTGCCTAGTACGGTCATAAGTTTAGCATTGTAAAGATATCTGAATGATTCCCATTAATGGGGTTGTCCAGGTTCAGGGCTGAACCCAGATATCACCTCTTTTGTATTCACTTAGTATGTATTAGAGGAGCATCAGAGCATTTCCTTTCTCTGATGCTCCCCTTCACCTGGAAATGCTCCGATACTCCTCTCATACATAGTAAGGGAATACAGAAGAGGTGATATCCGGGTTCAGCCCCGAACCTGGACAACCCATTTAATGGGAATCAGTCAGATGTTGTGGCCATGCTAAACCGCTGACAGTACTAGGTAAAAGCAAGGGAAAGCAGCACAAATGTAACTTCTTCTGGAGCTGTCATTATCAGGACTAGTAAGAATATAAAGTTTTATTCTGCCAGATTCTGCTCCTGCAAGCTCCCAGGGCGGGGCTTCACTGTGAAGTGCTCTCTGCATTGAGCTGCTTCCCAGACCCTCCCCTCTTCTCTGAGTGACAGCTGTAGCATCCAATAGACCACTGCAGCTGGCACACAGAGCAGGCATACACTGCAAATCTGCATAAAATGTTGGGTAGTGTTAAATATATTTGCTATTACTATTTCTTTGCTGATTTTGAGTTACATAAAGTTTCTTCTCTATTTCCATCCAAAGTTATATTTATGTGTCTGGTGGCTTCCTGTTACTAATTGTGGGGGCTCAGTCAGTTACATAGTGATAGCTCAGCTGACACTTTTTCAGGTAACAACCATCATAATTTTAACTTGTTCTTGGGATTTTAAAGGGGAGGAAACATCATAATGCAGCGACCGGGTCCGCAGGGGCAACATGTGAGCTACGGTGGGCAAATGGGGGTAGTAGTTGTTGGTACTCACAGTTAGCAGAGCCTCCCTGGGCCGGCGTGCAGTGATGTCAAGGACAGCACCAGTTCCTTCGGGGCACACACTGTTTGTCCAGGGAATCGCGCTAGATGGTGGTTGAGGTGCCCTTGGTGGAAAGGGTTTTTAGGTGCCTTGGAGGCAGGGTCCCTGGTGTTCGTGACGCCAGCACCGTTAGGTGCAAATTAAGGTGGTAGAAAGGATGAGGAGTCAATTGTTGTAAACAGAACTTTTACTTGATCAATTGTCTCAGGGTGGTCAGCACAGTTCATGTAGATAGCATAAGTAATAATCCAAATATAGTTCAGCTGTAATCCTTGTAACAGGCTTGGCAATTGAAAGCTGAGGAGTTGCCTTCTTTCTATATCTGTCTAGACTTTGTCCACACTCTAGCACTCAGGTACTGGATACAATAACTTCTTACTTGTAATTAGCAATCCACAGGGCGGTCTCCCTAGCGGCAGGCAAACACCTTCTGCTCCATTATTTGTACAGGATGCTCTCTGAAACTCTGGTCCACAGAGGCATGTGGGAATGAACAACTTTAAGCCTAGTCGTCCGGCTGTGCTTTTAGGCTTCTCCCAGTCACTGGTGCTGTGGAGTCCATAAACTAATGCAGTTCCTATCGCCACTAGACTTATTCTATATCCATACATTGACTCTCTGATCTGTGCTAAGTAGCTATAAAGGTTTGGTCCATGCTCTCTTAGCTTGGCCATAGCCAAGGGGCTAAAGTGGTAGCTACATACTAGACTTGTGCTGTTCACCTCCTCCATCAACAACTTCCTTCTGTTCTTCTGCTTCTCTCTCTACACTGCATAGACACACCCTCAACTATATATACGGTAAGTGGTGCCAGCACCACCTAGGGGCGAATAGTTGTAATGACACTAACAGCCTGTTATAAGAAATTTAGGCTACTTTCGTGTTTTGGCTTTCCGTTTGTGAGATCCGTTCAGGGCTCTCACAAGCGGTCCAAAACGGATACGTTTTGCCCAAATGCATTCTGAATGGAAAAGGATCTGCTCAGAATGCATCAGTTTGCCTCCGTTCAGTCACCATTCTGCTCTAGAGGCGGGCACCAAAACGTTGCCTGCAGCGTTTTGCTGTCCGCCTGACGAAGTGGAGCCAAGCGGATCCGTCCTGGGACAAAATGTAAGTCAATGGGGACGGATCCATTTTCTCTGACACAATAGAAAACAGATCCGTCCCCCATTGACTTTCAATAGTGTTCAAGATGGATCTGTCATGGCTATAGAAGACACAATACAACTGGATCCGTTCATGACGGATGCATGCGGTTGTAATATTGTAATGAAAGCGTTTTTGCAGATCCATGATGGATCCGCAAAAAACGCTAGTGTGAAAGTAGCCTTACAAGTATACACAGTGTGAGGAATTAGCTCGCTTTCGGGGGGTCACACTCACAGATATTTTCCCCAGACACCAAGTTTAAGGTCCAAACACTGTGCTTTATTGCGGCACATCCACGTAAACATAAACAATTATAAGAAATAAACACCTCGCCCGTCTGGGCTCTACCTAAACAGAATAATATCCCTGACTCACCTACATAACGCAGTTCACACTTGGAATCAGATGCGGCTTTCTCAGCCAGTCGCTCAGCAGTCTCCAGGCTGTAGCAAAACAGTATGTCTGGGGAACTAGTGCCCAGAAGTCCGCCTGACTCTGGCCGTGCAACCCTCTCACTGCAGGCGTCTCGTGGTCCCCCAAACTCGACGCTATTCAAAGCCTTGTGGCCCCTCAGTCCTCCTGACTGAGACCACACACAGAGCCTCTGCAGGTCTCTGCTTCACAAAACCCTCTCCCTTCCTGATACACTGAGGGTTGTTTATAAGCCCTTGAATACCTCCAGCTGGTCTCACCTGTGGTGGAATAGGGGTGTGGACCATACTATCCACCCCTTCTATGCCTCTAACCTGCATGAGACCTGTTACTGTCTCACAACAGAAATACATTAGATAGGCATATACAAAAGTTTCAAGTGCCCACGACCATCACTGTGTGGGACACTGCAATAAAACACATAAATCAATACAAAATCAGGTAGACTTGAAGCCAGGATAGTGGAGAGATCTTTTATACTTTTCCTTAGGATAACATTTCACAGATTACCTATTATGCTAGATATTTGCAATATTTCTAGACCCTGTCCCTGTTCTGTCCCCATTTTATTGGAATGAACTTGGACGTCGCTGTACTAATGAGACCGATGTTCATGTCTTTATCTTGCAGCTCAGAAGATACACATCAGTTCGGCCACCTACCAAGTCTTGCTCATTGACAACGCATATGAGATTGAGCCCCGAGGGGAAATTGAAGTCAAGGTATTTGAGATACAAGATTTAAAAAGGTGACAACTAGGGATGAGCGAACCCGGGTTCGGCCGAACTTTCAGGTCAAAGTTCGGGTTCGGGACCGGAACTTGGCCCCAAACCCGAACTTCACTTTGTTGTTTTCCATTATAACATGGTCATATCGCAAAATAATAGCATTCTTAAGACAGAATGCAACACAATAAGGCTATTTAGGGGTTAAAAAAAACCTCATCCACTTAATTGTGCTGCAGCAGTTTCTTCTATCTTCACTGAACAGGAACTGCCGAAGGACCTGTGATATGCCTGATGATGTCACCACGTGGGAGAGTGCGGTGACATCTTTGCGCACATCGCAGGTCCTGTTCAGTGAAGATAGAAGAAGCTGCTGCAGTGGATGAGGTGAGTTGTTTGGGTTTTTTTTAACCCCTAAATGTCCATATTGTTTTGCCGATATACCATGTTTTAACGGAAAATAATAAAATCACCCGAACACCCAACCCGAACCCGAACTTCAGTGAAACAATCCGGGCTCGGGCGGGTACCCGAACTCGCTTAATGACAACTACTAATGTCATCTTCTTGTAAAACCTTACGGATGGAGGAGGAGACTGATCACGAAGGGAGTGCCGCAATTTGGGCAAGTTTATCAATTGTTGTGTTATGTTTGATAAATTTGGGGTATCATTAAAGGGGTTGGCCTATCACACACATTGGTGGCATATTGCTAGCAAATGCCTCCAATGTCAGATAGATGTGGGTCTCAGTTCTGGGGACCCCAAAGTGAAGGGGAGCGCACCGCACATGCACGGTGTGCTCTCCATTTACTTTTATGGGAGTTTTGGAAATAGCCGAGCTTGCAATATCTACCCTTGTGGTACGTCAGCAAGCAGTATAAGACCCACATGGCACATGTATAACATATCACATATTACATATCCAACATGGTGTATCATGCATTTATGCAAGACAGGTGACACTTTCTAGTGTGGAGAGGTGCATCAAACACAGCATATACAGGCTGGCATATGCAGGCGTCAGTCTTACATTAGCTCCATGGTTCAACTAGATGGCGTGACCACTGCAACACAGCTCTTCTTTGTAAGAGGGCGTGTTTCATTCTTCTTATTTTCTCATGGGAGTTGTCACCCATCCCTCTACTGGGTCATCTACACAGCTGTATAGAGTTACATCTCGCCATGCTCTTTTGCCTGTACAGGTGTCAGTCTCTACTTCAGTGTTGGTATTCTGTTCAATAATTAGGAGGTACAGGATGAACAGAAATATACTGTAGGTCCAGATAGTGTCCAGATTGGGAGTGATAAAATTGCAGGAGGACAATGAAACAGGGAATGTAAATGAAAAAAAACATGCTGGCTTTAATTAAAATTTGATTTTAAGGGCAAAGGGAAAATGAAGACGTATTGGCTTATTGGAAACAAGAATTACAGTGTCCAGAATGACAGTCTGGTGTGCCACTGGAACCCTGAAATCTCCAGGAGAAAGAAAATGGAGAGCAGCCTGGGGTCAGGTCACCAGGTGAGATATCGGTAACTGCAGGATATCATACCACGTTTCGTGTAATTCGTCAAATAGTAATTTAAAGGGGTTGTCCAGTTTTATGTAAATAAAGCTTAAAGGGGTTGTCCAGGATTAGAAAATCTTTGCTGCTTTTACCAAAAACAGCCACACACATGTCCAAAGGTTGTGTGTGATTTTGCAAGCTGATACAACCAAAGGACAGGTCTGGTGCTGTTCAGCTCCTTTAGGTCTCATGCAGGCAACCATATCTGTTTTGTGGTTCATAAATTGCTGATACCGGCCGTGTGCATTTTCCCTTTCTGCATGTCCTGCCATATGTTAAAAATACCTATTCTTGTTCACAAAATGGACAAGAATAGAACATGGTCTATCTTTTTTGCAGGAGAGCAGAACGGACATACAGATGCGGTCCGCACTTTTTGTGGCCCCATTGAAATGAATGGGTCCGCAACTGATCCGCAAGAAATGTGGATTAGATGCGGACCAAAAATACAGTCATGTGAATGGGGCCTTAGTCATTGTTTTATGAGAAGTTCTACAAAATGAGGCCAATCAGATCTCTACTTAGTGAATGGGAACATCACTGCTTGAACAGTGGATTTTCCTGTACGGATTATATCTCAAATTGAAGAAAATTAGGGTGTGTGCCCTTTAATTGCAATGAAACACAAATTTCTTGTTTTTCCCATAGTCTCTATCCAGCAACATCCCATCAGATACAAGCCGGGGAAACACACCTCGAATTCTGGAGGAATTATCTGCACAAGATCGTGGCACGGGACCTCAAGCTACTTCACCAAAAACTGATGAGACACTATCTAATTATGAGCAACAGAACAAAGTCTCAACTATGGAACTAGCTGTTCCTGCAAGGACAAATCTGGAGCCCTCTAGACGCATCTTGATAGAGACGGTTGTTGTCCTTCCAGGATTTGTGGAAGAATCCCTATAATATTACTGGGTTCCCATACAGAAGAATTGAATATCAAAATGAAAGGGCCAGACCATCAGGCTCAGTTGGCCATTGCCTAAGGGTACCAGCCGCCCATACAGCTTTTAAAGAGCCCTGTTCAAAAAGGCAGGGAATAGGACATAGCTTAAGGCAACAATGGTTGTTCCAATGTGCTCCAGCAGTGTATAGCTGGTTCTGGCAGGATGTTGTAGACATGCCATCACCTTAGGAGTTCAGCTACACGTGATCTGGGTCGTGTAAAAGCTTTCACGCCCAAGGATCATTGTGGTATTGCAGTGTAGTGGTGCTAGTGTAAAAATGTATACGTAATTCTGGAGTCACGGTCAACGTGCGAGTTGCGCTGCAACCCTATTGATTTCTATCCTAGCTACGCTACACTGCAATCCCACAGAGATACTTGCAGGGTCGTAGCTAATGGCTCATGGGCCCTGGTGCAAGAGATGAGCTTGGGCCCCCTCTTCCCTCAGTGCTTTGTGGCAAGGGGCAGGGGTGTACCCAAGTGGTGTGCCTAGGGTGTTTGGCACCCAGGGCGGGTCCTTTCTCTGGCAGCCCCCCCCCCCCCAATACTTGACCACATACCTCTTACATCCAGGAACATCTCCTGTCATGTAGACCTTCTCTTTCCTCTTCTCCCCCGTTAGACCGCCCTGACAAATTCTTTCAGCCTCATCACGTCCAGAGTTTGTTACAAAGACACGTTAGTTTTCTCAATTTTTCCATCAACCTCCCCATCCTGGTGTCCCCACAGTGTCATTCTGCTGCCACCCCCAATACTGTGCCTGTTGTGCCCCCCAATGTCCCAGGTACTATACTGCTTAAAAAATAGTGACCCTAGTAGACATAATTGGGGTCATTTATCAAACTGGTGTAAAGTAAAACTGGATTTCCAAAAGAGCTGTCAAATATGATAGGTGGAATCTGATTGGCTGGTATGGGCAACTAAGCCAGTTCTACTTTACATCAGTTTGATAAATTACCCTAAATGTCCCTATAGTGTCCACAGCAGTTATAATGTCCCCTAGAGTGCCCCCAGTAATAATAACACCCTATATTGTGCTCCAGGTAATAATCCTTGTATAGTGTCCCCAGAAATAATAGAATTGCCCCTACAGTGCCTCCCCGATAACAACGCCCCCCACGCAGCCCCCATATAGTAATTTCCCCCACACTGCCCCCCACAGTAATTTCCCCCACACTGCCCCCATACAGTAATTTTTCCCACACAGTAATTTCCCCCACACTGCCCTACATAGTAATTTCCCCCACACTGCCCCATACAGTAATTTCCCCCACACTGCCCCATACAGTAATTTCCCCCACACTGCCCCCATACAGTATGGCGGTGATCGGCGGCGGGGCAGGGAACTATGCGCTCCTATGTGGGCGTCAGCGCTTCAGCAATGAGCGCTTCCATCTGTATTGATGGAAGCGCTCATTGCTTCAGGGCCTGGCAGTGGCACCCCCGTGAGAGCTGGCACCCGGAGCTGGCTATCATCAACCTGTGTAATGTCTTCCCCCATTTCCACCTCTTCCACATGCACAGAGTCGTCCTTAATTGTGAGCAGCGAGCGTTTGAGAAGACACAGAAGTGAGATGGTGACGCTGATAATAGCGTTATCGCCGCTCACCATCTGTGTAGATTCCTCAAAGTTGCGTAAAACCTCACAGAGGTCAGACATCCATGCCCACTCCTCACTTATAAATAGCAGAAGCTGACTGGAAAGGCGAGGACCATGTTGCAGCTGGTATTCCACAACTGCCCTCTGCTGCTCACAAAGCCTGGCCAACATGTGGAGTTCCAGCGCGTGCTCACGTCGCACAACAGCGCTGGCAATTTCAAGCGCTGATGCGGCGTTGACAGACCGGGTAAAGCTGTCAGTAACTTGCGGAAATGTGCATACACACGGCGCACCTTCACCAGTAGCTCAGGCAAATTGGGGTATGTTTTTGGACACCGCTGAATCACAAGGTTGAATACGTGGGCAAGGCATGGGATGTGTCTAAAGTTGCCCAGCTCCAAAGCTGCCACCAAGTTAGCCCTTTATCAGACACAACCATGCCTGGTTCTAGGTTGAGTGGCGAGAGCCACAGCTCAGTCTGGTCTCTTATCCCCTGCCACAGCTCTGTGGCGGTGTACTGTTTGTCACCTAGGCAGATCAGCTTCAGCACGGCCTGTTGCCACTTCCCCACTGCAGTGCTACACTGCTTCCAGCTACCGACTGATGACTGACTGGTGCTGCATGCGGATAATTTGAAGGTGGAAGTGGAGGCGGAGGAGGAGAAGTGGGGGTTGGAGCCACTAACGTAGGTGGTGGCGGAAACCCTGATGGAATTGGGGCCCACAATACTTGGCGTCGGTAGCACCTGTGCCATCCCAGGGTACGAGTCGCTTCCGGCCTCCACAACATTCACCCAGTGTGCTGTCAGGAAAATGTAGCATCCCTGGCCAAAAGCACTTGTCCATGTGTTTGTGGTTAAGTGGACCTTCCCAGTAACTGCGTTAGTCAGGGCACGAGTGATGTTAAGGGACACATGTTGGTGTAAGGCTGGCACGGCACACCTTGAAAAATAGTGGCAGCTGGGGACTGCGTAACGAGGGACGGCCACAGACATCAGGCTGCGGAAGGCCTCAGTGTCCACAAGCCTAAATAGTAACATTTCCAGGGCCAGTAATTTGGAAAGCTGAGCATTTAGTACTATGGCCTGTGGGTGGGTGGCTGAGTATTTGCGCTTTCATTCAAATACCTGGGGTAATGACATTTGGACGCTACGCTGAGACAGGGAAGTGGATGTGGTCGCTGATGGTGCTTGCAAAGGTCCAGGTGCACGGCGGGAGGCATCCGGACCTGCGTCTTGGACACGGGATTGGCCAGCACGTAACATAGGGGAAGAGAATGCAGTGGTGTGACCTGCAGACACAGATTGTGGACCCAGGCGTTCGGACCACTTATTAGGATGCTTTGATGCCATGTGGCGGATCATGCTGGTGGTGGTGAGGTTGCTAGTGTTCACGCCCCGGCTTATTTTGTTGTGGCACAGGTTGCAAACTACTATTATTTTGTCGTCCGCACTATCCTCAAAAAAGCGCCATACTGCTGAACACCTACCCCTTGGAAAGGGAGATTTACGCAAGGGGGTGCTCCATGGAACAGTTGCGGGCCTGTTTGGTGGTGCCCGCCTTCTACCTTTTGCCACCCCACTGCCTCTTCCAGCCTGTTTCAGTGCTGCAGATCCCTCCCCCTCTGTCATCCTCTTCCTCAACCTCTTGAGACAGTTATTGCGGTTGAGTCATTGGCAGCTGTGTCTCATCATCATCCACCTCATTACACACTAATTCCCATTCCCCAGTGTCATGTTCTTGTGACTCTGGATGCTCAAGAGGTTGGGAATCGGGGCAGAAGATCTCAGGTCCCTTTTCAGGCGTGCTTGGGGAGAGGGCCAAATCAATTAATAGCAATGCAAAGAGGTCCTCGGAATATCCGAATGTGGGATCACTTGTTTGGCCAGACTGTAAATGGTGGGAGGAAGGAGGATCAGGGTGAGGATTGTGTGGACCAGACTCCTGACTACTGAGACTGGACTTGGTGGAAGACAGGGTGGTGCTTAACCGACTGGAAGCACTATCTGCTGCAATCCAACCAACCACCTGCTCACACTGGGCTGACTTCAAGAGTGGTGTCCAGCGCCGCCCTGCAAACTGGGACATGAAGCTAGGTATCTTGGATGATTGTTTTTCTTGTGCTCTGGCAGCAGGCACAGTTTCACCGTGCCTAGGGCCATGGCCTTTGCGTGCACCATCAGCATCACGGCCACTTCCCCGTCCCTTAATGCTCGCCTTCTTCATATTAAATGTTATATGTTATAAGGGACCGTTTATAGGCAAAGTGTGGATAAATTATGGAAAAAATATATTTGTTGTCAGTAATATTTTTCACAATATCTGGCCCTGACACACACACACGCGCTTGCAGCGCAGATGTGACAATTCACGGCAAACACCGTTTATAGGCAAAGTGTGAATAAATTATTGAAAAAATATATTTGTTGTCAGTAATATTTTTCCCAATATCTGGCCCTGACACATAGAAGGTATTGCAGCACAGATGTGACAAGTCACTGCAGACACCCTCTATCGAAAAAGTATTGTAAAGTATTGAAAAAATAATTTGCTGGCTAAATTATATTGCTACCAGCCTGCCACCACACACAATAGTCCTTAAAAGGACTTTTGGGCCTTTGAAACATTTTTATATCGAATATACACTCACCTAAAGAATTATTAGGAACACCATACTAATACGGTGTTGGACCCCCTTTTGCCTTCAGAACTGCCTTAATTCTACGTGGCATTGATTCAACAAGGTGCTGATAGCATTCTTTAGAAATGTTAGCCCATATTGATAGGATAGCATCTTGCAGTTGATTGAGATTTGATGGATGCACATCCAGGGCACGAAGCTCCCGTTCTACCACATCCCAAAGATGCTCTGTTGGGTTGAGATCTGGTGACTGTGGGGGCCATTTTAGTACAGTGAACTTATTGTCATGTTCAAGAAACCAATTTGAAATCATTCGAGCTTTGTGACATGGTGCATTATCCTGCTGGAAGTAGCCATCAGAGGATGGATACATGTTCTCATTCTGTTTACGCCAAATTCGGACTCTACCATTTGAATGTCTGAACAGGAATCGAGACTCGTCAGACCAGGCAACATTTTTCCAGTCTTCAACAGTCCAATTTTGGTGAGCTCGTGCAAATTGTAGCCTCTTTTTCCTATTTGTAGTGGAGATGAGTGGTACCCGGTGGGGTCTTCTGCTGTTGTAGCCCATCCTCCTCAAGGTTGTGCGTGTTGTGGCTTCACAAATGCTTTGCTGCATACCTCGGTTGTAACGAGTGGTTATTTCAGTCAACGTTGCTCTTCTATCAGCTTGAATCAGTCGGCCCATTCTCCTCTGACCTCTAGCATCCACAAGGCATTTTTGCCCACAGGACTGCCGCATACTGGATGTTTTTCCCTTTTCACACCATTCTTTGTAAACCCTAGAAATGGTTGTGCGTGAAAATCCCAGTAACTGAGCAGATTGTGAAATACTCAGACCGGCCCGTCTGGCACCAACAACCATGCCACGCTCAAAATTGCTTAAATCACCTTTCTTTCCCATTCTGACATTCAGTTTGGAGTTCAGGAGATTGTCTTGACCAGGACGACATCCCTAAATGCATTGAAGCAACTGCCATGTGATTGGTTGACTAGATAATTGCATTAATGAGAAATAGAACAGGTGTTCCTAATAATTCTTTAGGTGAGTGTATTGCGATCACACTCCCGAAACTATCTGTCCCTTCCTAAGCACAGCTCTCCCTGACTCACAATGAGCCGAACCCGCGTCATCGGGTGCTTTTGACGCGCTCTGGCCAGCCAATCACTGTAATGCCAGTAGCCAACATGGCTTCTGGCATTACAGTGATGGCAGTACTTACCTGCATGTTTATTGGCTGCTTAGCAGCCGCGAAACATGCGGTGAGGAGACTCGAGCATGGCGCTCGAGCACATGCGGTACTCGGCCGAGTACCGCCATGTGCTGAGCATAGCGATGCTTGAGCCGAACAGGTATTCGGCTGAGCATGCTCGCTCAACACTAGTGATCAGCATATATCCTTTCTAGCTTTTCTGAATAATGTTCAAAGTTGTGCTTAGCTGTCACCCATTTGACCTTGTTTTGCTCTGTGGGAGTCTGCAAAAATGCTGTATAAGGTCTCCTCAGGGAGCTAGGGGCATCTAGAATTTTTTTCTGGGCTGAGGTATATGAGATGATTCTTCCTCTCAACACCGCCTTTGCAGCATCCCAAAACAAAACTGGGATGTCCCTATGTTGCTTATTAGTCTCCTTATATTCCCACCACCACCCCAGAAGTCTGTTTTTAAAATCCTCATCAGTGGCTAGATATCCAGACAGACACCATATAATGTCTTGGCCTTTAGGGCTGACTTTTTGTAATTGCAGGACTACTGGAGCATGATCAGAGATCTCTAGCTCCCCCATCTCCACCCCCTGTACTCTCGGGATCAGGTGACTAGTTGGAGTGAGCAGGACCGTGGTACGGTGGCCAATTATGCAGTGGGTCAGGATATGTGTATCAAAGTCTATGATTTGTTCGTGACGCCAATTGCAGTTTGCGCAGGGTACTGTTGCAGGGCCCTTTAAGATGTTATAACTCACGTACCAGGTGAGGAATGCCAGAGTGGGGATAGTGTCTCTGTGTAATGTCAACGGTGTCTCCTACCTTGGTATGGCTGGACTCCTGGATCCTGGCTCACATGCAATAAATTGAGTGCGGTTAGTAGGAGTAATGGAGGAACTTTGGTAGTAAGGAAAGAGATCCAGACTGGTGATATAATCCAACTTGTCTTTACTGAGTGGCAGCATGAATCCACACGAGTTACAGCAACAGTCTTGGGTCCCAGCAGGTATTGGCAATATGTGGCAGGGATCAATATCTCTTCTGCTTCTTTTCATATGCCTGGAGAATCTGGCAGGTATCTATCTTCTGCTGTGTCTATCTTCTGCTTGATATGGGCCTGACTGGCTGAGGAGGAATTTGGCTTCTCCTGGTCTCTGGATCTGTACTCACAGCTATGCTCACAGGGAATGCTTTTCCTGGAGGTGCTGCTTGCTTGTCAACCAGCTGAGGCGGATGGCTCAGTCTGGGAATGGAGATCTCTGGCCTCAGCCGAGGCTGGCTCCAGGGTTGGGATCCCTGTAAATGGGAGCTCCTACTATTAACACAGCCTTCCCCTAGCAGGGGGGACTGGTACACTAACTAGAACTTCCTTTCATCCCCATGAGACAGGACATGGGCCAGCCCACTTCTGCTCAAAGAAGGGGAAGCTAGACTGAAATGAACTATTCCAGTCCAGATATACTAAACTGGCTAAGGTCCTGCTACATACTGCTGCCACCTGCTGGTGTACATGGAAATTACAGCATAATATATAAAACAGGCCTAGAAAATACATATAATTAAGAATGCAATGTTAGATTACACCAGGTGACAATATACATACACCTAACATGTTGTAGCGGGGAGGAAGAGTGTAGTAACATAACTCTGGGATGTTACATTGTTCCTAAGAGATAATCAATCCGTGACCAAGTTTGTTGAGAGTGTGAGAAATTCGTAAATTCCCTTTCCATGGGGTTAAAGTACCTCCAGATATCAGTAACCCCAGTGGCTTCCAGTAGGGTGGGGAGAAGGGGAGATGCCGTAACCCCCATCCTGACATCAGTTCTTATCCTCTTTCTGTCCTCTGAGACCACATTTACCGTGTTCAAGTCTCCTCCCACCAACACAAGGGTAAGATCGAGGAAAGCTGTCCTGGTGGGATCGACTCCGGCAGGCCTTTGATATGCAAGTTATTTCTTCTTGACCTGTTCTCAAGGTCTTCTACCTTCTCAAGCTGTATTAGATTTAAGTATAGTCTGCATCTCGGTCTACGACTTCTCTAGCTCATCCTCTAGTAGGCTCATACGCTGTTCTAGCTCTGTTATTTGAGAGGAGTGTTGATAAATGTCAGCCTGCAACTGTGCTAACATCACCTCCATTGTGGCCTCTAATGTTGATTTAATATCTGGGGCAAGCAGCTTTGCTACCTCCAGCGCCAGTGTCTTATATGTTATAGCAAGCCCCTTCAGTACCTCTGGCTCCTTGTCCTCCATGTCCTCCTCTGGATCCATGTCAGTTGGCCTGGGAAAGGGGGCTGTGAGGAAGATTTGGTGGAGTGCATGGCGCGGTCAGCCGCAGCTGTCATCTTGCCGCTATGGTGCCGTCTCTTTCTGCGGGGTGACTGGCCTCTTGTAGACTTGCCACCTCTGATCAAGAATCTCGCCATCCACTCCTGGAGAGGTGTAGGCAGTGCGAGCGGGGATTCCTCCCCTTTTTAAGGCTTTGCGGCTTGGTCTTTGGCTTTGAGTAGCGGAGCTCCTTCCTCCTGCTGCCTTACATGCGCGCTCTGAAACCGGAAGTCCCAACTTTTTGGTTTTTAAAGTTCTAGAATACCTGATAAGGGGGTAAAATGGAATAAAAGAGCGCAACTAGGGATATTTTCAGGATTAGTGTTCACTGGAGTCCATGGTGGAGTCCTCTTTTTGACAAGGAGAGGGGCTCAAAAACAAAAAGAGAAGTCCTCTCTCAACTGTGGCTCCTGCTCCACATAAAGAAGTTGGCCAACTGGCCTATTTAGGTGTAAAGGTCTGGAGAAGATGGAACATCAGTATCCAGTGGAGATCCAGATTCCCACTCATCAGGGGAAGAGCATTCTGGCAGAACCTCCAAGGCAAAGTGCTTCTTCTTGACAGCTGTAGATCCTTGCCCAGAGGGTATATCGAAGATAGAAAGTTCCCCTTTTTTAATGTCACTGGGCTCTAGCCCAACAATGGGTTTTTCAGGGACAACCAAAGCTGTAGGTCTTATTACTGTACTAGAAATACTTTCTGCAGATGGTTGTTCTCTTGGCCTGAGTTCAGGAGAGGGGACAGAAGTCTCCTAATAATGTCGAACGGCAAGCCGCTGCAAAAGTTGTGCACATTCCCTGGCTGCCACAGGATATTGGTTCCTGCAAACCCAGTGGTGTACTTGTTCTGGATGTTGGGGGCACATACTAAACAGTTGGGTGGTAGGCAGCTCTGGATCCTCATCTTCTTCGGACTCAGGGTCCTCCCAGGATTCTGCCTGCTGCCTTGGCCATGTTACTGCAGTAGCGTATGGTCCGCGGGTGCCCTCTGCTAGGATGAACTCCACCACTTCATTGCAATATAGGCTGTGGAGCCAGTTAGGGAGTAGAGATGTCGCGAACATAAGATTTTCCGTTCGCGAACGGCGAACGCGAATTTCTACAAATGTTCGCAAACGGGCGAAACGCCATAGACTTCAATAGACAGGCGAATTTTAAAACCCACAGGGACTCTTTCTGGCCACAATAGTGATGGAAAAGTTGTTTCAAGGGGACTAACACCTGGACTGTGGCATGCCGGAGGGGGATCCATGGCAAAACTCCCATGGAAAATTACGTAGTTGACGCAGAGTGTGGTAAGTTAAATTCGCAATGCGATTAATATAACCTGTATTAATCGCATTGCGATTACAACTTAGATCTGAGTTGCTAATGGTTGTATTGCTAGAATATAACGAAGATTTAGAATATAGTGCTATATTCGTCAATTCTAGCAATACAACCATTAGGAACTCAGATCTATGTTGTAATCGCAATGCGATTAATACAGGTTATATTAATCGCATTGCGATTACAACTTAGATCTGCGTTCCTAATGGTTGCATTGCTAGAATATAACGAAGATTGAGAATATAGTGCTATATTCGTCAATTCTAGCAATACAACTATTAGGAACTCAGATCTAAGTTGTAATCGCAATGCGATTAATGCAGGTTATATTAATCGCATTGCGAATTCAACTTAGAGCTGGGTTCCTAATGGTTGTATTGCTAGAATATAACGAAGATTGAGAATATAGTGCTATAATCACTATATTCGTCAATTCTAGCAATACAACCATTAGGAACTCAGATCTAAGTTGTGATCGCAATGCGATTAATATAACCTATATTAATCGCATTGCGATTACAACTTAGATCCAGTGGCGTTGCGAGGGGGGTGCGGTGGGTACGGGCCGCACCGGGTGACACCAGTCTGATGGGGTGTCACCCGCGGCCCGCCGGCGCAGGAGTTCTCACTCACAAGTTCAACTTCTAAACTTCGCAAGCAAGCACGTTGCGCCGTCACGTGGTAAAGGGGGACGGGGGGGTGACTCACTGCAGCCTGGTGAGTGGTGGGGCGCCGCGGCAGCTGCCCTGCAGGAGTCTCTGGTGCCGGGAGGAGGAGGTAGGTAGAGCGGCTCTGACTTTATAGACCAAATTATTTTAATGATACCCCAATAATAATAAGTTAATAACCTAACCCCATTCATAAATTACTGGTGGATTATTATAGAGACGGCCCCAGGCCAGGAGACATAAGGGGTTGGGTTGAACTGTGGGCTGGGGCCACCCGGCCACATTTACTAATCTTTGCTGAGGGGGGCCCTCATAAATAAAGACCCACATGGTGTGGACTGGTCATTTTTACTAAGGAATATAGTTTAAACGTTTATGTGCAAAAGAGAAAATAAGAAGTCAGCTCCAATCAGATATCTGCACATAGACCAAGACTCTGGGTCTATGCAGATATCTGATTGGAGCTAACTTAGTGACTTCTTTTTTTTTCTCTTTATTATGGCTTGGGGGGGGGGGAGGGGTGACACCATTTTCTACCGCACTGGGTGACACCAGCCATAGCAACGCCAACCATTAGGAACCCAGCTCTAAGTTGAATTCGCAATGCGATTAATATAACCTGTATTAATCGCATTGCGATTACAACTTAGTCAAATTTGTGACACTGCAGCTTCCGAATAAATCTAAAATGGATGCTGTCCAGGAGGTGGGAGGGTCTGGGAGGGAGGGTATGATGCTGATTGGCTGGAATGTGTCTGCTGACTGTGAGGTACAAGGTAAAAGTTTACACAATGATGACGAATAGGGGGCGGACCAAACATCGCATATGTTCGCCCGCCGCGGCGAACGCGAACAAGCGATGTTCGCCGGGAACTATTCGCCAGCGAATAGTTCGGGACATCTCTATTAGGGAGTTCCTTTCTCTTCACGGACCTGCGGTTTACATAGTAATCTCTATCCGTTTGTAGATCTCGCCGAAGCCTCGTTGTTTACAAAATGAGAGAACCCGGCCTAGTCTCCGTACTAGGACTGGGGTATGTTCCAAAGGTGCCTCTATAAGCTTGCGGGTGAGACCCTCATTGTATTTTTTGCAGCCGTGGGTTCTAGGCAGCCGTGCAGCTTTGATCTCGCACGATAATATGGCCCAAAGTTCAGTATGTAAAGCTGCTGGTAAATGTCCACCTCTAGCGGCAGCGATAGGAGTTGAGGCGGGCGATTCTTGGCCCTGACCGGCCTTTTGGCAACAGAGGGGGTATAGTCAGCTGGTGTAGCTGCAACTGGCTGACCTGTGGTGTAGGCGGGCAGCCTAGGTGGAGGATCCACTACCCGCTCTCTCCAGTAACCAGGGGTGGGATTCACAATATTAACAACAGGTTCCCTATTTCAAAAGTCTACCTTCGTTGCGACAAACAGCGCAAATCACACAACTGTCCTTGTTCGTCTACAATTTAAATGTTACCCATAAACTATAGAACTTATGAAATTAGTGTAAAAACAATACAGATGCAACTCATTTTCAAGTTAAAAAAATACCCATATACCAGTTTTTGATCTTATATTTTAATATTCGTCAGCGAACGGGAAGGTACAACACATACATTATGTGCCATTTCACGTATGTGATATCTAGTGAACACATTGACAGAATTTCATCAAAAACTAAAGCTGGCTGCTGATGTATCATCAAAAGGAAGGTAAAGATAATGGTTTGGAAAATACAGTAAAATGACATATAGAAAGCCTGTCAGCATTCAATGAAAGGGAGAAGAATTGATTGCTGTCCAAGCTACAACCAGGCCTTAGCTCTGCTACTCCCAGTCATTGCCCGGTGGCACCAGACATACCATACAGTACACTTCACCAGTTAGATGCACTGGACTCTCCAGTACTGCACAAGTTGTCAGGTGTCAGCATGTAATGAAAGAGAGAAGAACTGAGATCTTGCAGAACTATTACCTGCCACTTTCTACAGAGAATATATCAGCAGGTAATGAGGAAATGCCCAAGCCACAAAGAAA
The DNA here is from genome assembly GCF_905171765.1 of Bufo bufo. Classification (NCBI taxonomy): domain Eukaryota; kingdom Metazoa; phylum Chordata; class Amphibia; order Anura; family Bufonidae; genus Bufo; species Bufo bufo. The sequence continues at coordinate 150,539,108 of NC_053389.1, read as the reverse complement.
CTCCATTGCTATCCAATTAAAACAAAGACCAAATGGCTGTGGAATTTTCATCATATTGTTTGGGTGCCTTTTTCTTTACTCTGAGGTCTGTGGCAGTGTCGTGATTTCTCCATAACCAAGACTTAACATATATTTCCGGACCCCAGCTTGACATTGGTTGATTGTCATAAGATGTAACATAGTAACATAGTACATAAGGCCGAAAAAAGACATTTGTCCATCCAGTTTGGCCTGTCACCCTGCAAGTTGATCCAGAGGAATGCAAAAAAAAAAAACCCTGTGAGGTAGAAGCCAATTTTCCCCACTTTAGGGGAATAAAAAATTCCTTCCCGACTCCAATCAGGCAATCAGAATAACTCCCTGGATCAACGACCCCTCTCTAGTAGCTATAGCCTGTAATATTATTACCCTCCAGAAATACATCCAGGCCCCTCTTGAATTCCTTTATTGTACTCACCATCACCACCTCCTCAGGCAGAGAGTTCCATAGTCTCACTGCTCTTACCGTAAAGAATCCTCTTCTATATTTGTGTACAAACCTCCTTTCCTCCAGACGCAGAGGATGTCCCCTCGTCACAGTCACAGTACTGGGGATAAATAGATGATGGGATAGATCTCTGTACTGACCCCTGATATATTTATACATAGTAATTAGATCTCCCCTCAGTCGTTTTTTTTCTAAAGTTAATAACCCTAATTTTGATAATCTTTCAAGGTACTGTAGTTGCCCCATTCCAGTTATTACTTTAGTTGCCCTCCTCTGGACCCTCTCCAGCTCTGCTATGTCTGCCTTGTTCACAGGAGCCCAGAACTGTACACAGTACTCCATGTGTGGTCTGACTAGTGATTTGTAAAGTGGTAGGACTATGTTCTCATCACGGGCATCTATGCCCCTTTTGATGCAACCCATTATCTTATTGGCCTTGGCAGCAGCTGCCTGACACTGGTTTTTGCAGCTTAGTTTGCTGTTTATTAAAATTCCTAGATCCTTTTCCATGTCAGTGTTACCGAGTATTTTACCATTTAGTATGTATGGGTGACTTGCATTATTCCTTCCCATGTGCATAACTTTACATTTGTCAGTGTTAAACCTCATCTGCCACTTATCTGCCCAAGCCTCTAATCTATCCAGCTATCCAATGTGATATATTAGAAACTGTAAGTCTGCTTCTTTCATGTGTGACAATGTTGTTCATGATACTAAATCCTCTTTCAGCTTCAGTGCTATTGACAGCTATGACCCGAATAATTTTCTTGACTTGGTGAATAAAGGGGGGCAGGCTGCAATCTGAAAAATATCTGTTGTCTATGTAATCCCCGAAATCATTAACTGGAATGTTACATTTTATCAGTTCATTTAACTGTCCTAATTGACATTCCCCTTCTGGCCATGGAGATAGTGTGAGGTCAGATGGCCAAGAATTGGGTTCAAGTAAAGAGAACAAGGACAATAACTTTTTGTAGCCGCTTGCATTTTGGACAACTGTACCGCTGTCCATTTGTCTTGTATTTGCAGTGGAAAACAACCTACTTTTCATATTGTCTATTACACTCTGAATTAACTGAATTAACCAGTGTTTTTAGCACTCACTTGGAAAGGAATATCTTTAAATGGCTCTGTTCTAATCATAGTATCAATTTGAACTTCATCCTTCTCTGGATGTTCTTTTAGGTTTTTAAGGGCCCTAATACACTGACAAAGAAGTCTGTCTGCTTTGACAAGAGAAACATCCCGGTCTTGTAGAGCAAGGGATAAAAGGGAGAGCTCATCAAGAATTTGAATCATTAAAGCAAGATCATTTAGGAAACACAAGTTTTCCATTTTTTTCTTCATTCCCAAGAAATTCTTATAACTCAAAAAGTGCTTATACAGAGCTGGATACCCTCTCCATACTGCCTTGGCAGCACGAGCACTACAAGCCACCCATCGAGAACCTAGGATTCTACCGATCTTTACTATCTCCAACTTTGATCTGCTGCTATGTTATGAAGCTTTAACTGATGTTTATAAGACACATAATATATGGCATATATTTTTTCTAGGAACATTTTAAAGTGATTAACTTGGGATACAGAATTAATTGCATCATCAAGAGCAAGTTGAACCCTATGGCTCAAACAGTGCCATATGATTATGTTTGGGAATTCTCTTATAATTCTAGATGCAACCGCAGACTTTCTACCTAGCATTGCACTAGCACCATCGGAGCAAAATCTTATCAGATTATCTTGTAAATAATCTTTATCAAATCCATTTTCACTTAAGCAATTGAAAAGTGTTTCAGTTATGACCTCAGCAGTGGTTGAGTCAAGCTCTTTAAGAACCATAAATACATTGACAGGGTCATGATGTGTTGAAAGCTCACAACGTGTATAGATAACTAGAACACTTTTCTGTGCCACAGTAGAAGATTCATCAATTATGACACAATTTGCTCTTACAACTTGCAATTTTAGAAAATAAAGCCTTCCTTATTTGTGAGGATATATGTTGAATGATCGTAATGGCAGTTTTCCTTGAGTGAAGGCCTACTCCAACATCTACACCATTCATTTTCTGCAATTCAACTTCTCCTTCTATGTCAGCCATAGGCTTATTATGTAAAGCTAAACTGTACACAATATTAAAAACATGAATTGTGGAAGCTACAGCTTTCTCATTGAGCCTGTCAATTGATGTTGTTAATATGCCACTTTTGGCAGTATTTTGAAGTCTCTCTGCGAACAGAGGCCTGCTGAATCACTTTGAGGGTGCCACTTGGTTTTACTAAAAAGTTACTCCACTCCTCAGAAGCATGGCATGCCTTAGCTTTTTCTATTCCCAAAGAACCTCTGACCTTACAGCACACATTACAACCTAATTTTCCATTTTTAACCTGGAACCACGGATACAACTTGCTAAAATATTCTATTAGTTTTTTTTGGACCAACAGGATATAGTGCTTGTAAATGCCTCTTCAACTGTTAACACATCTGAAACTGTATCATCATCATTCCCAACAACACTGTCAATATCATGCATATCATCCAGTGTGTCAATTGCAACTTGGGGGTCAATATCATATATAGTATTTTCATTAAGTACAGCATCCTTCTCAGTGTTATTATTATTAATGTCACAGCATCCTTCTCAGTGTTATTATTATTAATGTCATTAACACACAAGTCCAATTCCTGAGAATGTATTGCTTTTTTCTTTCTGGATGAATCGAAAAAACTAAACAGTGTAGCTTGTCTCTTCATTTTGTTTATATTCTTCAGATAATAAAAGGTTTGATCAAACCTTGAGCTGTCTTCGGTGTGTGCTGGCACTGTGTAAGATTCTGCAAAGCTGCAGTTAGATAGTAGTAGCTGTAAAGATATATATACAAAAAATACAGTTAAAGTAAACCTACAAATAACACTCAAATACCTTAGCAGAATGTGATTATTTTTCCAGTGCTTATAAACAAAATCCTTTTTGGTTAATGCTTGGCCAAATCTCTAACCAGCAACTTCCCTTTCCAACTGTTATCATAGACATATAGCTGGTGTTCACCTGATTAAAACTCTTTCTCTTTTGTTGATCTACGACTCCCTTTCCAAGTTATGAGAATTTTTCATAAAATACAGATTAGGCCTTTGGTGCAATGAGGGTGTCACCATTACTTTTGTGGCACCCAAGCTCAACTTCTTTCTGTGACCAGCCCCTCCCTCAATGATTTGATTGATAGGGCCTGACAGTGGTAAAGTAGCCTGTTTCTGAACCTAGCCGTCAAAACTAGGAAATTGCATAGACTGAATAAAACTCACTAAATGATAATCTTAAATAGCCCAAATCCAGGATCTTGAATAACATATGCTGAATGTTGCCATGTAGGTCTTGGTATACATTCCATGACACTGTGGTGATATACAAACGTATTAAGAAATTATTTACTCCTTTTTTTTATATAATTGAATATAAATTTAAAAATATAATGAACCTGAAAGATCTGTAATGCTGTACACAACCAGTCACATCACTCTTGGCAGCTACAATCAGATGTTAATGCCCGCAGAAATAAGGTCCAATTTCAGACAATATTATTTAAGTGATACTGATGGTGATTTCTCCTGAAATACAGCAGTAGACATTATTAAACACACCATAAACAGAGAATTGATTGTAAGTTGGACGGAGTAGCAACAAATACACACCTATAGGAAAGCTAAGCAAGCTTGAATTATCACCTAGGGTGACATATGTAGCTGTAGGTCCTTCTTTGCAGTAACAGTCTGTAGTGTACAACTGCAAAGAAAAAAATTGATAAAATAAGGTCCTTTACTAATGTCAGTTTGGTGTAAGAAAAAAAAATAAGTCGCAAGACCACTTTCTATGACTTTTAAGCTTACGTAACAATATTTTGCTGCACGTAGCATTTTTACATCATCCTCCCCACTGGCCTGGAAACAGGTAGACATAAATGATGATTGAAAACTAGTCCAATCAGGGGCTGCAGGAGGACACCTAATTTATGATGAAGTGTGCATTGTATGCAATAAGTAGTGGTACAAAAGCTCTAAGGGGCACACAATTATTAAGTATATAACAAATATACCGTGGCTCACCCAAATCCAAAGTATGGTTAAGGTGCTCTGCTTTTTGATGATTCACCTAATCATCTGCATAAAAATGTAGTATATAAATTTAAAAACAGGCACTCACCATCTTGCAGTTTAACCCCTTAAGGACTCAGCCCTATTTCACCTTAAGGACTTGGCCATTTTTTGCAAATCTGACCAGTGTCACTTTAAGTGCTGATAACTTTAAAACGCTTTGACTTATCCAGGCCGTTCTGAGATTGTTTTTTCGTCACATATTGTACTTCATGACACTGCTAAAATTGGGTCAAAAAAGTAAATTTTTTTGCATAAAAAAATACCATATTTACCAAAAATTTTGAAAAATTTGCAAATTTCAAAGTTTCAGTTTCTCTACTTCTGTAATACATAGTAATACCCCCAAAAATTGTGATGACTTTACATTCCCCATATGTCTACTTCATGTGTGTAGCATTTTGGGAATGATATTTTATTTTTTGGGGATGTTACAAGGCTTAGAAGTTTAGAAGCAAATCTTGAAATTTTTCAGAAATTTAAAAAAACCCAATTTTTAGGGACCACTACAGGTCTGAAGTCACTTTGCGAGGCTTACATAATAGAAACCTCCCAAAAATGACCCCATTCTATAAACTACACCCCTCAAGGTATTCAAAACTGATTTTACAAACTTCGTTAACCCTTTAGGTGTTGCACAAGAGTTATTGGCAAATGGGGATGAAATTTGAGAATTTAATTTTTTTGCCTAATTTTCCATTTTAACCCATTTTTTCCACTAACAAAGCAAGGGTTAACAGCCAAACAAGACTGTATCTTTATTGCCCTGACTCTGCCGTTTACAGAAACACCCCATATGTGGCCGTAAACTACTGTACGGGCACACAGTAGGGCGTAGAGGGAAAGGTGTGCCGTATGGTTTTTGGAAGCCAGATTTTGCTGGACTGGTTTTTTGACACCATGTCCCATTTGAAGCCCCCCTGATGCACCCCTAGAGTAGAAACTCCATAAAAGTGACCCCATCTAAGAAACTACACCCCTAAAGGTATTCAAAACTAATTTTACAAACTTTGTTAACCCTTTAGGTGTTGCACAAGATTTAATGGAAAATAGAGATACAATTTCAAAATTTCACTTTTTTGGCAGATTTTCCATTTTAATATTTTTTTTCCAGTTACAAAGCAAGGGTTAACAGCCAAACCAAACTCATTATTTATGGCCCTGATTCTGTAGTTTACAGAAACACCCCATATGTGATCGTAAAATGCTGTACGGGCACACGGCAGGGCGCAGAAGGAAAGGAATGCCATACGGTTTTTGGAAGGCAGGTTTTGCTGGACTGTTTTTTTTGACACCATGTCCCATTTGAAGCCCCCCTGATGCACCCCTAGAGTAGAAACTCCAGAAAAGTGACCCCATTTTAGAAACTACGGGATAGGGTGGCAGTTTTGTTGGTACTAGTTTAGGGTACATATGATTTTTGGTTGCTCTATATTACACTTTTTGTGCGGCAAGGTAACAAGAAATAGCTTTTTTGGCACAATTTTTTTTTGTTATTTACAACATTCATCTGACAGGTTAGATCATGTGGTAATTTCATAGAGCAGGTTGTCACGGACACGGCGATACCTAATATGTATACAATTATTTTAATTTATGTAAGTTTTACCCAATGATTTCATTTTTAAAACAAAAAAAAAGTTTCAGTGTCTCCATAGTCTAAGAGCCATAGTTTTTTCAGTTTTTGGGCGATTATCTCAAGTAGGGTCTCATTTTTTGCGGGATGAGATGATGGTTTGATTTGCACTATTTTGGGGTGCATATGACTTTTTGATCGCTTGCTATTACACTTTTTGTGACGTAAGATGACAAAAAATGGCTTTTTTACACCGTTTTTATTTTTATTTTTTTACGGTGGTCACCTGAGGGGTTAGGTCATGTGATATTTTTATAGAGTCGGTCGATACGGACGCGGCGATACCTAATATGTATACTTTTTTTTAATTTATGTAAGTTCTACACAATGATTTCATTTTTGAAACAAAAAAAATTATGTTTTAGTGTTTCCATAGTCTAAGAGCCATAGTTTTTTCAGTTTTTGGGCGATTATCTTAAGTAGGGTCTCATTTTTTGCGGGATGAGATGACGGTTTGATTGTTACAATTTTGGCGCACATGCAACTTCTTTGATCACTTTTATTACCTTTTTTTGGGAAGTAAGGTGGGCAAAATTTCAATTTCATCATAGTTTTTTATTTTTTATTTTTATGGCGTTCACCGTTCGGGTAAAGTAACATGACCGTTTTACAGATCAGGTCGTTACGGACGCGGCGATACCAAACATGTGTAGGGAATTTAATTTTTTTCATTTTTAATCAGTGATAAATGTGTTTTTAGATTTTTACTTTTTTTTTCACTTTTTTTTACTTTTTTTTTACCCAGACCCACTTGGTTCTTGAAGATCCAGTGGGTCTGATGTCTGTATAATACAGTACAGTACAATATATATTGTACTGCACTGTATTTTACTTACACTGAACAGATCTATGCCTTCAGCACAGATCTGTTCAGCACCATGGACAGCAGGATGCCTGAGACGGCGTCCTGTTGCCATGGGAACCTTCCACGTCTGCCACAACTTCGCAGACGGGGAAGGGTGAGGACGGGGCTGGCAGGGGGCTGTCTGGGAGCTCTCTTCCTCTCCATCGGGGGGCTGCAAAGGCACAGCAGCCCCCCGATCGGAGAGGGAGGGAGCTCCCTGAGCTGTTAACCTTTTCCATACAGCGGTCCGTACGGACCGCTGTATGGAAAGGGTTAAACGGCTGACATCGCATCACTGATGTCAGCCGTTTATACCAGGGTGCCAGCAATGTGCTGGCACCCTGGTATACTCACTGTACACCAACGATTATTCAATGGGAGGCGGGAGGGCATCGCGATCCCGCCTGCCGCACCGCCCGCCTCCCGCACCGCCCGCAACCCCCCCCCTGCACCTCCCACCGGGCTAAAATCATTCAGAGGTGCAGGGGGGTGATAAATATATATTTTTGCCACACTAAAGTTTCTGATCGCCGCGGTCAGGGACCACGGGGATCAGAAACTGCAGAAATCGCAACATGGGTCCTTAAGGAAACTACGTCATGGGTCCTTAAGGACTCGGGAAACATGCCGCACCGGTACGTCATGCGTCCCTAAGGGGTTAAAATGGTTTTAGATTTATTGTTTTTAAAATTACACGAATTACCCCTACAATATTCTGCGATTAAAATATTCACAATATTCTGCGATGATTTTGATATCGAACTTAAACTCTTCACAATTGAAAAAAACATATAACTGTGCAATGTGCAAATAATCGATGTAACAAATATTCGACGATAATAAATATTCTGAGAATATTTTGTATCGAGTTGTAACTCTATGCAATTGATAAATATTAAAGTGATATAACTGTGCAGTGTGCAAATAATCGATGTAACAAATATTCGACAAAATATATAGTGCTCAAGCAATTAATTTAGCGTGTACAATTATAAAACTTATCCAAATAAAACAATAATTATAATTTGTAATAAAGGTGATTATACTTTCTTCCCAAAATGATAGTCACTGATGTTATGTGATGGTATGGGAGATTACTTTTGTGACGAAAAAGTTATTTGCAAATTTGGTATATAAAATTCGATATGAGCAGATAAATCGGGGAGGTCCGGTATTTTAAATAAGGCTGGCGTCTGGGGCGTCCCCCTTGCACAGCCTCTTACCTGTTCCCTCCATTCACTGCTCTCCAGGCTGGGTCTTTTTATAAATATCTGAACTTCTGCGATAGTTTGCAGTCTTTCGATATGTCACTTGTTGTTCACGAGATGTACAGCACCTGAAACTACGGATACTGGAAGCCTGTGCTAGCATTTCTCCTGCGGTGTTGCTATCAGTGTGTGAAGAGTGGGAGAAGAGGGTTGCATTGACAATCCAACACAATGGGCAGCACATTGAACACATTTTATAAGTTTGATGTGTCACATGACCCTCTTCCTATTGAAAAAACAAAAGTTGGATTCAAAATGGCCGACTTCAAAATGAACGCCATGGTCACCACCCATCTTGAAAAGTTTCCCCCCTCACATATACTAATGTGCCACAAACAGGAAGTTAATATCACCAACCATTCCCATTTTATTAAGGTGTATCCATATAAATGGCCCACCCTGTAGTCAGTGACTATGTATCCGACCCAAGACATGGTCTGGAATCCAATGATTTCCATCCAATCACCAAGAATTTATTCCTCACCTGTTGTGGTGGGATTTTTGCTCCATACGAAAGGATTTAGTTCCTTTTTTCATTAACTGAAGAAATCTTTAGTCACAGTTTTATAGAGGTTCAAAGTCCATATCCTTTACATTCATTTTCCATATAATAAAAATATATAATAAAAGTATATATAGGGCCTGTTATAAAATTCAGTACCACATATATATTTAATTCATATAATATATATCTATATGAATTTCTCTTTAAAAATCCATAAAAATATAAAATAACTCTAAAATACTAGAAGGGAGCATCAGTCAAAATGAAATAAAACAATTTCCCCAAAAAACGCACCTGCGGTTTTTCAGCGTTTTTGATGCATTTTTTACTTATTGAAGCGTTTTTTTCCTTTTTCTTCTAAAATTTAGTCCATATTATATATCCTAACTGCATTATGGAATTTATCAACCGCCAAACATCATATTGTATCATCCAATCCTTATAATTTTGATATGATTGGTATAGCATCAATCACCATGTACGGTAGCATCAAATATACCAGTTCCCACAAAAATGCACATGCGATTTTTCAGCGTTTTTGATGCGTTTTTTGCTTATTGATGCGTTTTTTTCTTTTTCTTATAAAATTTAATCCATATTATGTACCCTAACATCTTTAGGAAATGTATCAATCGCCCATCATCATAATGTGCCTTCCAATACTTTTAGTTGGCTATTTTGATGTAACATCAATCTCAGAGTAAGGGAGCAGGAGCAAGGACGATACAAACATCAATATGCACAAGAACAAAGAGAACAAGAAGAGGAAGGGGGGGAGGAGCAAGGAGGAAAAACTACAAAAATTACAGGGATTAACACCGATAGATACAGATGTAATCGTAAATTTGAGTCAGGTTGTGCTTACATCAGCACAATCTAGTTTATTGAATAAAGGACTCAAATTTGCGCCAACAATAGAACCCAATAGATTTGATATCTATATGGGGGTGGAAAAATTTGTGAGGAAATTGTGCTTAAAAAAACACTTTATAAGAAATCCTGTGGTAGAGAACACTATACAATATAGTGCATACACATACGGACCTGAAACCAAAAAGTAAAATGTACCCCAGACAACAAATAGGACATGAAATTGCAGCTTTCAAAAAAACTGTGGAGACAGATATAAGGCAGTTAAAAATTAATGTTAGGAAAGGTAATAACTTATCAACACAAGAAATTCAGGCCATCAAACAATTACAAAAAGAAGAAAATATTACCATCAGACTTGCAGATAAGGGAGGGGCGATTGTGATTTTGGAAACTGTAAAATATGAGTCAGAATGTTTAAAACAACTATCGGACATCACAACATACCTCAAACTTGTGAAAGATCCGACGAAAGAATATAATATTGAATTACAGAACTATGCCAGAGATGGTTGGGATCGAGGAATCTTGAAGGAACAAGAATTCAAATTTATTACCAATACTTAACACAAAGATTACCAGTATTTTATTGTCTTCCTAAGATTCACAAAGATTTACAAAATCCTCCAGGGAGACCAATCATCTCTGGCATAGGTTCTCTTACATCGAATTTGTCACATTATATAGATAAACACTTGCAACCTAGTGTGAATTTCTCTTACATTAGAGATACAACGCAAGTAATAAAACTAGTTGAGGAATTAAAATATGAATCTAGTTGGATATTGGGGACATTAGATGTTAACTCTTTATATACAGTAATTGATCACGACAAAGGGATAAAAGCATTGAAGACACAGTTGAGTACACACAGTAGTTTTCCACAGGAACAAATAGATTTGTTTGCGGATGGTGTTAATTTCATCCTCACGCACAACTACTTCTTTTACAGTATGGAGTATTATCTCCAGATTAGGGGAACAGCTATGGGTACCAGGTTCGCCCTCAGCTATGCAAATTTATTTATGGCACAGTGGGAGTGGGAGAACATGTCGCCAAGGCTGGGGTCGAGCCTGGTACTCTGGCACCGATTTATAGATGATGTTCTATTTATCTGGAGAGATACTCAAGAAGAATTGTATTTATTCCTTGAGGATATAAACAGTAACACATACAATTTGAAATTTTCTGCCAATAATAGTACTGTACAGGTAGAATTTTTGGACCTACTGATTAAAGTACAAATGGATCGACTAATATGTAGTACCTACCAAAAAGCAGTGTCTAAGAACAGCTACATCCTCTTCTCGAGCTGTCATCTGCTGCCGAGATGGCTGATGGAGGTTCCAGTAGGGCAATTCAGGAGAATTAAAAGAAATTATACAGAGGAAAATGACTTTCATGCTGAATTACTCTGCATGAAAGAACAATTTCTGGAAAAGAAATACCCTCAGGACATATTGGATAAAGCAATTACAAAAGTGGAGAATATGGAAAGAGGGGCCTTTTTTGAAGATAAAACGGTATCAAACACAAATGAGAGCAAGGAATATAAATTAAGAATGATACTACCATTTAATAAGGATCATAAGAAAATAGAGAGAATTATAGCCAAACATTGGCATCATCTATTGAAGGATAAACTAGTGGGACCTTTGTTGAGTGAATCACCAACAATCACATACACAAGAGCACCAAGTTTGTCCTTGAAAATAGCTCCAACAATTAAAAATAAAAAAAAGAGCCCAAATCTGCAAAATTGGTTGAGACTGAATGTTTTTTTTAGATGTGGGAAATGTAATATCTGTAAAATTAGCGAATTTCCTAAGAAAACCGACAGAATCAAATCATGTAGTAACAACTTCACATGGAAGATACAGGATTTCCTGACCTGCAGCTCAACAAACATCTTATATATTATAGAATGCCAATGTAAAAAACAATATATTGGAAGAACAAAACGTTCTCTCAAAAAAAGAATTGCAGAACATGTAACCAACATTAACCACTTCCCATCTGGGCCCTTTGCTCCCTTCCTGACCAGGCCAAATTTTGCAAAACTGACATATCTCACTTTATGTGGTAATAACTTTGGAACGCCTTTATTTATCCAAGTCATTCAGAGATTGTTTTCTCGTGACACATTGTACTTCATGATAGTCATAAATTTGAGTCAAAATATTTCACCTTTATTTATGAAAAAATCCCAAATTTACCCAAAAATTTGAAAAATTCGCAATTTTCTAAATTTCAATTTCTCTGCTTTTAAAACAGAAAGTGATACCTCATAAAATATTTATTATTTAACATTCCCCATATGTCTACTTTATGTTGGCATCATTTTGGAAATGTCATTTTATTTTTTTAGGACGTTAGAAGGCTTAGAAGTTTAGAAGCAATTCTTCAAATTTTTAAGAAAATTGCCAAAATCCACTTTATAAGGACCAGTTCAGGTCTGAAGTCACTTTGTGGGGCCTACATAGTGGATACCCCCATAAATTACCCCATTGTAGAAACTACACCCCTCAAGGTATTCAAAACCGATTTTACAAACTTTGTTAACCCTTTAGGCGTTCCACGAGAATTAAAGGAAAATGGAGATCAAATTTTTAAATTTCACTTTTTTGGCCGATTTTCCATTTTAATCAATTTTTTTCTTTGACACATCGATGTTTAACAGCCAAACAAAACTCAATATTTATTACCCAGATTCTGCGGTTTACAGAAACACCCCACATGTGGTCATAAACTGCTGTATGGGCACACGGCAGGGCGCAGAAGAAAAGGAACTCCACATGGTTTTTAGATGCCATGTCCCATTTGAAGCCCCCTGATGCACCCTTACAGTAGAAACTCCCAAGAAGTGACCCCATTTTGGAAACTAGGGGATAAGGTGCCAGTTTTATTAGTACTATTTTTGGGTACATATGATTTTTTGATCATTCATTATAACACTTTATGGGGCAAGGTGACCAAAAAATTGGTTGTTTTAGCACAGTTTCTATTTATTTATTTTTACAGCGTTCACCTGAGGGGTTCAGTCAAGTGACATTTTTATAGAGCAGATTGTTACGGACGTGGCGATACCTAATATGTATACTTTTTCTCATTTATTAAAGTTTTACACAATAATAGCATTTTTGAAACAAAAAAATTATGTTTTAATGTGTCCATGTTCTGAGAGCTATAGTTTTTTTATTTTTTGAGAGATTTTCTTATGTAGGGGCTCATTTTTTGCGGGATGAGGTGACGGTTTTATTGGTACTATTTTGTGGGACATATGCATTTTTGATCACTTGGTGTTGCACCTTTTATGATGCAAGGTGACAAAAATTGCTTGTTTTGACACAGTTTTTTTTATTTTTTTATTTTACGGTGTTCACCCGAGGGGTTAGGTCATGTGATATTTTTATAGAGCTGGTTTTTACGGACGCGGCAATACCTAATATGTATACTTTTTTTTATTTGTTTCACTTTAACACAATAATAGCATTTTTTAAACCAAAAAAATGATGTTTTAGTGTCTCCATGTTCTAAGAGCTATAGTTTTTTTATTTTTTAAGAGATTTTCTTATGTAGGGGCTCATTTTTTGCGGGATGAGGTGACGGTTTTATTGGTACTATTTTGTGGGACATACGCGTTTTTGATCACTTGGTGTTGCACCTTTTGTGATGCAAGGTGACAAAAATTGCTTGTTTTGACAGATTTTTTTTTTTACGGTGTTCACCCGAGGGGTTAGGTCATGTGATACTTTTATAAAGCTGGTTTTTACGGACGCGGCGATACCTAATATGTCTATTTTATTTTATTTTTTCTATTTTTTATTTTTTTTTATTCCTTACTTGGGAACTTTTTTTTTTTTACATGTCAAACTTTATTTTATTTTATTTTTTCAACCCTTTATTTTTTTTATTTTTTTTTACACTTTTCGTCCCCCATAAGGTCATACAAGACCTCTGGGGGACATTTGCTTCACTTTTTCTTTTTTTTTTTCACTGTTGATTTCTCCTGTAACTGGGGCTGACATAGTAGCCCCAGTTACAGGACAAATGCACCCCTATAGAGGCTGTACAGCAGCAATCCTGCGCTGTACAGCCTCACAGCAGGGCTGATCGAGGTCTCTGAGAGACCTCACACAGCCCCTGCACTCTCCGTTCACGGCGGTCACATGACCGCCGGGCCGGAACAGGAAGCGCACAGCGCTTCCTTCTCTGCAGACACAGCGCTCGGTGAGCGCTGTGTCTGCAGCGATCGTGAAGGCAGGGACACCTGGGCACTGTCCCTGCCTTGTCTTAGGGTTGCCCTGCTGTCACTGACAGCGGGCAACCCGATCAGCAGCTGCACGATTAGCGTGCAGCTGCTATTTCTGACAGGACGTTCTAAAACGTGCTGTCAGAAATAGACGTCCATCCATAGGACGTTTATAGTCTATGGGCGGACGTGAGGCGGTTAAGAATGGGTACGACAAACATTCTTTGTCGTTACATTATGAACAAGTTCACAATAAAGATCCAACTGGTATGATCTTTGCAGCGTTTGAAAAAATAGATACACACTGGAGAGGCGGAGACCATATTGCTAGGATGTCGCGCCAAGAATCTAGACGTATCTTTGATTTCGAAACGCTTGTACCAAAAGGCTTAAATTCCGACTTCGAAATATTTGGCTTCCTATGAGTGGGGATGGGTGCCCTCAGCTGATGAGGCATCCTGAGTCTGGCTGTTTATCAGCACCAGGATCTCTCCTCGGCTGGGGGCTCCCTCCCCTAAATTCGACACAACTGAAACATCAAACATAAAACATAAAACTGAGAGTTTGAACCAATCAAAGATAAAGTAGTGATGTGGACATTTTCCTCCTTGCTCCTGCTCCCTTACTCTGAGATTGATGTTACATCAAAATAGCCAACTAAAAATATTGGAAGGCACATTATGATGATGGGCGATTGATACATTTCCTAAAGATGTTAGGGTACATAATATGGATAAAATTTTATAAGAAAAAGAAAAATACGCATCGATAAGCAAAAAAGCATCAAAAACGCATGTGCGTTTTTTGTGGGAACTGGTATATTTGATGCTACCGTACATGGTGATTGATGCTATACCAATCATATCAAAATTATAAGGATTGGATAATACAATCTGATGTTTAGAGATGTCTCGAACATAAAAGTTTCCGTTCGCGAACGGCGAACGCAAATTTTTGCAAATGTTTGCGAACGGGCGAACTATTGACTTCAATAGGCAGGCGAATTTTAAAACCCACAGGGACTCTTTCTAGCCACAGTAGTGATGGAAAAGTTGTTTCAAGGGGACTAACACCTGGACTGTGGCATGCCGGAGGGGGATCCATGGCAAAACTGCCATGGAAAATTACATAGTTGACGCAGAGTTGGGTTTTAATCCATAAAGGGCATAAATCACCTAACAATCCTAAATTTTTTTGAACAACGTGGTTTAAAACATCCAGTGTGTGTATACGATCAGGTATGATGTTGTATCGATCAGGTAGTGTAAGGGTTACGCCCGCTTCACAGACATTGACAGACCAAACTCCCCTTTTAATGCACCGCAAACAACCGCAAACAGTCCATTTGCCCAACCGCAAACTCCCCATTTGCACAAGGTTGGATACCAAGCTAGCCATGTCCCGTTGAGGTCATTGAAGGTTTCTTCCTCCACCCAGCCACGTACAACACCAAGGGTCCCTGAAAGGTGAATTGAATTGATTTTTCGAACGGGGAGATGGTTAAAAAAAACGCTGGCTCCCTTCCCTTTGTTTTAATCCACGGTCACGGCGTCTGCGCCGTGCAATTTACTCTCACACCCGATATAAGTGGTATTTTCTGTAGTACTATTCTCATCAGTTTAATCCCTGTTACATCCCCAATCTGGGGTCCATTTATTGAATTGATTTTTCGAACGGGGAGATGGTTAAAAAAATGCTGGCTCCCGCCCCTTTGTTTTAACCCTCGGTCACTGCGTCTGCGCCGTGCAATTTACTGTCACACCCGATATGAGTGGTATTTACTGTAGTTCTCTTCTCATCAATTTAATCCCTGTTACGTCCCCAATCTGGGGTCCATTTATTGAATAGATTTTTCGAACGGGCAGATGGTTAAAAAAAACGTTGGCTCCCTCCCCTTTGTTTTAATCCACGGTCACTGTGTCTGCGCCGTGCAATTTACTCTCACACCCGATATGAGTGGTATTTTCTGTAGTACTATTCTCATCAGTTTAATCCCTGTTACGTCCCATATCAGGGATTGCCTTTTGTGCAAAAAAATTTAGGCCGGGTACCTTCGACTGCCTTCACAGTGACAGACCAAACTCTGATACACCAAACTGAATTGATTTTAGGAACCGGGAGATGGAAAAAGCAGCTTGGTCGGTCCTCTTACTCCCAAGTTGGGGCACTGCGCGTGCACAGAGCAATGTGCTGTGACACCCTATATGAGTGGTGTCTTAACTAGTACTATTCCTATCAGTTTAATCCCTGTTACGTCCCATATCAGGGATTGCCTTTTGTGAAAAAAAAATTTAGGCCGGGTACCTTCGACTGCCTTCACAGTGACAGACCAAACTCTGATACTCCAAACTGAATTGATTTTAGGAACCGGGAGATGGAAAAAGCAGCTTGGTCGGTCCTCTTACTTCCAAGTTAGGGCACTGCGCGTGCACGGAGCAATGTGCTGTGACACCCTATATGAGTGGTGTCTTAACTAGTACTATTCCTATCAGTTTAATCCCTGTTATGTCCCCTATCCGGGGACGTGTGTCGAATTGATTAACCATTGTCGAATTAACGAACTATTACGACATCCTGAAATAATTTAGTTCTGAGCTCTGTACTTGCTTTGTATTGGAATTGATGGGGAGTTTTTAAATTGTCTACATTATTTCTAATAAACTATTAAGAGACTTTATTAAGATTTTTTTATTTTATGTATTAAAAACCCATACAACTTAAAAAAAAAAAGAAAAAAATTGAAAATGTATGTTTTTTCTATGAAAAATTATCCAGCCGATCGCTTTTGGTCTGATCATAATGAAGCAACGGCCTTATCATCTGGGGTGTGGCAACATTGCCAACACACTCATAGAGGTGATGATCGCTTCATTGTGATACGCAAGCCCCTTCACCACGACAAGGTAACGATCACGAAGGGGAATTGACACATGTATGTGCCTTTTTTTTGTTTTGTTTTTGCAGCCACAGTGCAGCACCAGAGGTCAGAAAAATTAGGCATGTGCACATGCCTGAAAAATAATGGTATTGTTGCAGCCGCTGTTGTAGCAGCGGCCGGAAAAATTGATGTTTTCCAGGCAGAAAGGTGACTAAAACATTGCGGCTTGAACCCTAGTTGGTGGCGGAGAATTCACAAAAGTCATCCGGTATGCAGACATTAAATACAGCAGTGTGGGGACCATTTTGAGGCCAAGGCATGTCATCAGGCCTTTTGTTAGTCAAACGTATCCCCCTCTGTCAGTCCCTTCGGGATCCATGCCTCATTCATCTTAATGAAGGTGAGGTAATCAACACTTTTTTGACCGAGGCGACTTCTCTTGTCAGTGACAATGCCTCCTGCTGCACTGAAGGTCCTTTCTGACAGGACACTTGAAGCGGGGCAGGCCAGAAGTTCTATCGCAAACTGGGATAGCTCAGGCCACAGGTCAAGCCTGCACACCCAGTAGTCAAGGGGTTCATCGCTCCTCAGAGTGTCGATATCTGCAGTTAAGGCGAGGTAGTCTGCTACCTGTTTGTCGAGTCGTTCTCTAAGGCTGGATCCCGAAGGGCAGTGGCGATGTGTAGGACTGAAAAAGCTCTGCATGTCCTCCATCAACAACACATCTGTAAAGCGTCCTGTCCTTGCCGCCGTGGTCGTGGTAGGAGGAGGATTACTTTCACCTCTTCCCCAGTTAGATTCCCGTTGTGCTGTGACATTATATTATAAGCTGTGTAAAGCATATTTTTTTGTTTGGTTTTGAACTGCTGCATCCTTTCCGACTTTCGGTAATTTGGTAACATTTCCGCCACTTTCTGCTTATACCGGGGGTCTAGTAGCGTGGCCACCCAGTACAGGTTGTTCTTCTTCATCCTTTTTATCCGAATTTTTCGGGTTCAGGGTACATGGCCTCTGAACACTGGGCATTATTCCAGGGCCAGTGGAAATCACAGCACCACGACGGCCCCTGCGGGGTGGCCTGCCTCTGCCTGTCATTTTTTTTTAGATAAGTGGTACTATGCGTGCAAGGTACTGTGCCACCCTATATAAGTGGTTGGCAGTGGGCACAGTACAGTCTGTGTGGGCCTGACACACACTGGCTTGCAACTGCAATTATATTTATTACAGAGTGTTACGCTGAGCGCTCCGGGTCCCCTGCTGGTCTCGGAGCGCTCACAGCGTATGTCCCCAGGCAGCACTCCAGCGTCTCGGCGTGTGCGTCTCCGCTCTCTAGGGCGCGCGCGCGCCGGGACTCTTAGATTCAAAGGACCAGTGCACCAGTGATTGGTGCCTGGTCCAAAGGGGTTATTAAGGGTTAAGGTTGTGAGAGGCAGTGCTGACTTAATTAGGCTGCACCTGTGCACTGCCCATTTATACCTTCTCCTCCCACAGCCTTCTGCCGGATCTTTGTGCCTTGTGCCTCAGAGAAAGCGTTCCCTATGATGTTAGTTTGCCTTACCTGTTGCCGTATCCGTTGCTACCGTCCACTCGCCTTTGAACCTTTGCCGCCTGCCCTGACCGCTGCTTCGTCCGACTACGCTCTTGCCTTCTCCCTGTGTACCACGCCTTATCAGTTGCCAGAGAGGTCGAGTTCTTACTAGGGGACACGACCTGGTAGTTACCGCCGCGGCAAATCCATCCCGCTTTGCGGCGGGCTCAGGTGAAGACCAGTAACTGCTTAGAACCGGTCCTCTAGTACAACCCGCGCCATCGCCTCTCTGGTGCAGAGGATTCACTACCTGTCCTGCCGGTTCGTGACAGTAAGATCCGGCCATGAATCCCACTGATGTTCCCCTGCCAAGCCTGGAGGACCTCACCACCATTGTGGCCCAGCAGGGTCAACAGCTGGGCCAGTTGACCGCTATGTTGCAGCAGCTCCTGCCTTCTCTGCAACAGCCAGCTCCTCCGTCTGCTCCTGCTGCATCACCTCCGCCTGCAGTTACCACCAGTTCCAGAATCCGTTTGTCCCTACCAGACAAATATGACGGAGATCCTAAGCAGTGCCGTGGGTTCTTGTCGCAGTGCTCTCTCCACCTCGAGCTTCTGTCCGACCAGTTTCCTTCTGAGCGAGCCAAGGTAGCCTTTATTCTCAGTTTACTGTCATGAAAGCGGAAACTGGTAGCTAGCTGAGTCGGATATTCGTGACATAGAATTACATCCCAGCCAAGCTCTGATAAAAGAGAGTTATGGACCAAGTTCTGACGAGAATTTGAACACTCATGAGTAGTGACCAGGATTAACACGAAATTGCATATTAAATAAGCAATTGGAGGTTATTAAGTTGGTGCCCTGCACAAGAGATTTGTGGGCTCGATACTATTATATATCGTTTGATCTATATGCATCTGCGCTTAAGTTAGCGGGTTCGATAGCAATTACTTATAGTAATTGGATATCGTTTGATCTTTGTGCAGCTGCGCTTAAGTTAGCGGGTTCGATAATAATTAGAGATCGTTTGATCTTTGTGTAACCACAAAAATGGGAAATTCTAATGTGGGAGGATATAGTGAGGAGATGGTAACAGCGGCTCAGCTAATGCAGTTAAAAAAATAAAATAAAGTTGAAAGCATTTTATCATACTAAGTAGCAGCGATTTTTCCGGTATTATCCGGAAATATGCAGTTTTGTGTAAAAGTTCCCCCTAGAGGTTGCAAATGCAGTAGGAGATAGATTAAATGAAAGTTTGTGGATAAGTGTATTGAAGGAAAAGAGAAGTTGGTTGAAGGATAATAGGCTGGTGCAAGCTGAGTTATGGTGGAAATTGTCTATGAAAGTGAGAGAAATTGAAGTAAGTTGGAGAAATGATGAGCATTTCTTATTACAAGATGGAGGATTTTGAATCCTATGAGGAACAAAAGAAAAAACTAAGAAAAATAAAAATAAAAATTTGGCATCCCTTCCCCCACCACATCTGCTGTAACTTCCAAAAGTAATTATTTGACTTGTAGTTCCACAAGAACTTTTCCTGTTTTCTCTCTGGAATGTGCTCTCAAAAAGAACCCCTCCCATCTGTATGTTACTCTTTCCTTCACATGCCCCTCCTGTGCTCGAAATTTTTGGATATATCGCACATTATTATTCCACGCTAAAGTTGATACTCACGTTTGTAAGCAGTAGCGGAAGATCATATTCTGATTACCACGAGGGACGCCGCGGACTGTTGATCGGAGCCGCCTACGTACACCTGTTACGTGAGTAGACAAAATAACCATAGAAAAAATAACCATAGAAGGAATAAGCACTTGCGATGAAAAATATAATCGACATTTAGTCCTATTTGAAGATATTTATTGATGTTGCATCGTGCTGATTAAAGAGACTAACCAAGCTTATAGCGAAAATTGGATAAGCCACGATTATATGTAAGAGTTTGGACATTGGATCGAATATTTGATTTGAATATTTGGAATTCATTAGTATTCTTTTCCTTGTGATTATTTATTCAAAATTTTATTCGAAAATTTATACGAAATTCGAACATTGGATCATTAGATAACCTTTGTGTTTTAGCTACTTTGTGGTTTTTATAATTGTTTGTAGGTACTATTTTAGTCTGGCCAGACCTGTGCATTTAATCATTTTATTAACATTGTTATTATTTATAGTACAATAGTTTATTGAATTTATTGAATAAAGTACCATTGACTCCAGATATAGAGAGTGCCCAGCCCTTTCTTTGAAATATTGTTGTAGCTTATAGATTGGGTGAATCTGTGGGCTGAGAGCACCCATCCGGGCCACCCCACACAGTAGTGCGACCTAACATTTGATAAATTCATGTTCCATTATCTCTCATGGCTAAGGGTAGTATCACATGTGTAGGAGTAAATAGTAATGCAATTCCTACTCCTCTCACCAATTAATCACCGTCTTAAGGGTGTACAAAATTAGATCCAACTACTCTGCTGCATCTGGAGGGGGGGAGTAATAGTAGTAGTAGGGCCTTCTGGGAGTAGTAAATAAAAATACTTTCCCACCTCTGTAAATAAAATAAAAAAGTGCTTTCTGGGAGTAGTAAATAAAAATTCAAATTTACTGTCTCCAATTAATAACCAAATTTTTTAGTTTCTGATAGATGATTTCAGGTTCTTGAAAGATGGATCATCTCGGACAGGATATGCTGTTCCTACTTAATCTGATGTTATCAAGAAAGAACCACTCCCTCCAGCAATGTTAGTGCAGGAGACAGAGCTGAAAACACTCGCTGAGGTTTGTAAGATGGCTGAGGGTAAGACTGCTAACATCAATATTAATCCAGGTATGCCTTCGGTATCACTCATTATTATGGTCTAATCTGGTGAATCAGAGATTTGTTTGATCCATGGGTAAGCCCATCAATAATGAATGCTGAGTGTATGAAAGATGTTTGATGCCCTGATGCTGCCTGAGAAGGTAGAGGCCAAACTATTACCTGAAGTCTACGCTAAGTGGAAGTCTGTGTGATACAGGATGGCTTAGGCAGTGATGGCTAACCTTGGCACTCCAGCTGTGGTAAAACTACAACTCCCAAGATGCCCCCCTTGCTTGGCTGTTCTCAGAACTCTGTAGAAATAAATGGAGCATGCTGGGAGTCGTAGTTTCACCACAGCTGGAGTGCCAAGGTTAGCCATCACTGGCTGAGGGCCAGTGGACTTCCAAAAAGTTTGTCTTTTTCAGACACAGGCTACAGAGGCTGAAAGGAAACATCAAATGATAAAGGTAGAAGTGATGATTGAGAATGGACTCTGGAGGGTTGGTAAGAAACCTTTCCTTCAGAAGGCACTCTACCTAA
The DNA here is from genome assembly GCF_905171765.1 of Bufo bufo. Taxonomy (NCBI): domain Eukaryota; kingdom Metazoa; phylum Chordata; class Amphibia; order Anura; family Bufonidae; genus Bufo; species Bufo bufo. Next base: position 150,517,347 of record NC_053389.1, on the reverse strand, counting down.
AGAGGATGGATTTAGAACATGGGCAAATCAAGAGAGAGAAGGTGTGACTAGGTTCTGTGGTGGATGGCTCCTGTGTTCAGCAATGCTGCCACTAGGTTAGTTGAAGGTGAATGCTGTAATAATGATGGGAGAACTATGGAAGTTCCAGGAAGGTGAATGCCCAGGTCATCTTACCCATTTCAGAGACTGCGGATTGACTACATTCAGAACAAAGGTGGAACAGTGTGAATATGTCTGTGTCTATATTGATCTCTTTCCCGGATATTCAGAGATTTGGCCTGTAGCAAATGAAGTACTCTTTGGGAATGCCCCTGGATTAGGTCTCTATTTCCCCAACAGCTCCAGATGCAGCATAGTAGTTTTCCAAAATTATGTTGTCTGTTGCACAAATTAATTGTCTAATGTGTATTTCCAAGTCTTAGTTGTTTCCTAGAATCCAGACTGTATAGACCGATTCATTCTTTACAATCAGGAGATTGGGTAGTGATGAAACGAGAGACGTGTGGAAAGTTCTAGAGCTGCGGTTTGAAGTCCTGATAACCACCGCCACTGCTGTCGAATTGGAAGAAGAGCCTGATTGGATCTAAGTGCCATATTGCAATCAGTGCAAGGACTATAAGAGCCATAATGTTTTGTTCATTGCCTTATTGTTCATTCTATATTGCACAGAAGGAAATCACAGTCAAATCAAATTCCAACAGTATTATATTATCAAGATGAGTCAGAAACAACTAAGTTGACTTTTGCAGTATAGTGGACTGTAAGACAGATGACAGATAGGACACTTGGTTTTGCACTGATAAGTACATCTGTGTGACTGGAACTGACCCAGTCTATGGTAATTGTGTTTAGATATGACCATAACAACTGTGGATATTGGAGATTAACAGAATGGAACACTAATGAATAAATAACAGTGGGGCACTCTCTGAAGCAATGGGAGCAGTGGGTATTGGTGCATAAAATTTTTATTTATATATCTAAAACACGTCGTTCACAATAGTGATTTGTATAATTCCCAATAATAATTACATATAATTATAGTAGCATAAATGGTAAAAGTGTGCATACTAAAACGACATTCTGATTAAATCTTAGGTAAAATACACTTAATAGTCCATCAATAAAAACTTTGCCTCCAAAAATATCAAAAGATTTTAAAAGCTCTGGGTATCCACAAAATAGAGTTCAGTTAATGTTTTAACACTTGGACTCCAATCTCAGGTTTCGATTAATAATAGCTATACACAGAGCGGCATCTCGCTCCTTAACCTGAGACATCGGCGTCCCGCTGTAATTTTCGAAAAGCGATCGCTTAATTATCGTAGACAGTTCGATCTTACAGTAGACAGTTCGATCTTACCCGGAGGATTTTCGACAAAGTCTCCTACCCTCGTCTCGGTGCGCCTTCTGTATGTGTCGGTGCTCCGGTCCCGAGGGCTGTTGGTTTTCAAAAGGATCCCACGCCACCGCCGGAAGTCCACATAGGTTCGCTGAAGGTAAGCTTCCCTTATCCAGCAGAGACCTCCTGCAGCTGGCGTTCACAAGATCATTAAAGCGATAGATTGTTCTCCTCCTAGATCGATCGAAGATCTAAGTCTTTACTCCAAACATGGGGGTCCGTTAACAAACGCGTTTCGGGGTTAAAGCAGTTGACCCCTTCATCAGTGGCTAGTGTCCACCTATTAAGGGCCCTCCTTTATAGGGCTGCTGGTTCATAAAAAACCTGGTCATGGATCGTCTGAATTTTGGATTGTCTGAATTTTAAATATTCTGAAACTCTGTGGAGAATCTAACCAGAGCGAGTAGTTATCCTGTTGGCTTCCTTGATCGCATGTGTCCGATCATATCTCAGGAAAACATTGAAAAATATATTTTCAGTAAATACTCTTATAAGCATAGAAGTTGTCATTGTGGACTCAAAACTTGCCCAAATCTAATATGTAGCAGTCTCTGAAATCAAAATCCTTCCATACATTCGTTATCCCATCAGTCCCAAATCCTATGATCTAAAAAACGCACCGTCAACCCTGCGGTTCCGGTGCGGTTTTGATGCGTTTTCCATAAAATACTCTAAAACTCAAATAAAAACATCCAAAAACTAGTAAAATATTCAATTAAATTGCATACATTATCCAAAATTATTATAAAATTATTATAAATACATAATTACGCAATAGGCATATAATATGGCCTTCCCAGAGAAAGTTCTTCTATAGATGAGATGTTGATTGGGGAGTAGATGGGGGCCCATCTCAGAGGAAAAACTGGGCAGAACATAAAAACTGCCCAGTTGATCGTCTGTGAGGGACGCCCATCTATAAGAAACCAAATAGTTTGAACTCTGCATTTAAGCCCTGTGGTAAAAGAGTATTCAGTTCGAAGATACGTTTGGTTTCTAGTCGGGACATTTTTTCTATATGATTCCCGCCTCTCCAATCTCTATGTACTCGATCAATGGCCATAAATTTCAGACATGAGGGATCTTGTTGGTGTGCTATTTTAAAATGGTTTGACACTGAATGGTTTTCGAAGCCCTTTATTATATTCGAAATATGCTCCGCGATCCGTTTATTAAGTGGTCTCTTGGTCCTGCCTACATATTGATATCTGCAGGGACACTCCATTACATAAATAACATCTTCTGTACTGCATGTGAGAAATTCCCTGATCTTATGGCAGTATTTGTTGGTGGATGACACTAATTCTGTTGTCTTTGTAGGGACAGAAGTGATCTTACAAGTGTTACACTTTCCGCAACGGAAAAAGCCCTGGATGCCTGCCCAATTCTGAATAGAAGAGGTCGTATACCTTTTCTTTTGTACGGTAGGTGCTATTTTGGTATTTAAATTGGAAGCTTTTGTGAACGTAATTTTCGGGTTTGGAGTTACCAAGGTCCCTAACATTTTGTCTTTCTTCAAAAGGTGCCAGTGCTTATTAATAATAACTTGTATCCTCTTAAAATCCCCATTAAACGGTAAAACCAAGCGCAAATCCGTATTTCCTGTATCTGTGTTTCTTTTCTTATTTTCGATAAAAAAAACTCCTCCCTGTTCATCTTTCTGAACACTGGAACACTAGTCTGAAGTGTTGGGAATATAAACCAGTGGAAACTACCTCTAGAGTCAGTAAAGGTGAAGGTTTGTCGCAAAGGATGACTATCCTGAAGGGAACACCACCAAACAGCTGTAAACATAACGAGTGTAATCCTCTGTTCCTGTCCATTAGAAATCCTATCCAACAGGATTCAGGGATATATGATTTAGGAGCATGTGTAAGTGACCAAGATCCCCTAGGCGAATTTAGAATGTTTGTAAGGGAGAAACCTCAAAGTTCAGTTGCTTCTATGGCTCCTACATCCTTACCTATTTGGCCATTAAATATTTGGCCAATTTAAAAATATGACAAACTGGCCTTAGAGACAGGATTTATACAGGAAAGCCCTTTGGTGTTTTTCCTCCAGGATATTGTTCTTACTTAATTCAGCTGAAGAAGACAAGTAGTGACTCTGATAGTTCCTGACAGTTGGTTTATCAACCAAAATTATCAAAACGCAGATATATGGTGATTGTGTGGATATTTGAAACTCCGACCCAGGATGCAGGTTGAATGAAGTGGCCAATGTACCCTGATCAAGTCCTGATCAAGTCCTGATGCCATGTGTTCTATTCTCACCTCCTGAGTGGGATCAAATAAGTAGGCAAAAACAATGTCCGGTCACGACTAAGAAGGTCACTCCCTACATCCTTTGACTCACATGGATATATGGATGCCATAGGAGTCTGTAAAAGAGTTTCTGATAAATTTAAAGCAAAAAGTCAGATAGTTGCAGGATTTGAGTCATTAAATCCCATGATTAGTAGTAAAAAAATATATAAAAAATTTAAAAAAATAAATAAAATTTTATTGGATTAACATCTCTATTGTCATCAACAGAGATTTGTGAATTATATCTGTGATGCTGTGAAGGGAATGGTGGAACAACTGAGCTCTTTTCCAGTGATGACTCTACAGAACTGACTGGTCTTTGACAGCAGAAAAACTGCATCTACATTCCGGACAACACTGACCCTGATGGAAGGATTACCAAGGATCTGAGGAAATTGATGGACTTTATCAAATGAACTGATGGGGAAAATTCTCAAATTAATAATATCATGGCTAGAATAATATTTTTGGAACTGGTTCAGCGACTACAGTGTTTTTAGCATTTGTTTTTAACAGGCTGTTATATAGTTCTCCATTTCAGGAAAATTGCTTTTTAAAAATGTTTAATACATCCATGCCCACACTATATATATGTGCTGTGCCCCTGTCAAAGATGAGTAAATAAAAAAAAATTAAGTAAATAAAACCTTGTTGATGGTTGCGGGGTAAATAGGACAAGGTGAAAGCAAACCCGAAAGGGAGTTGAGGGGACCTGGTGAAGCAATAAGGAAAGTCCAGCAATAAGGAAAGTCCAGGCGTTGGGAGAGTACCTCACTTTGCCTGTTCACCTTTGGTCTATTTCCCGCAAAAGGAGGGATTTGTGAGAGATATGTATGTGGTGTGAACATTCTGTAGTACACATTTTTGTGTAGTACACATTTTTGTCCACAAGATGGCCGCAAGCCAGATGTTTAAGCCATGTGTGCATTCTTTTGTTTAAGGTAAATAGGGGAGGGGGAAAATGGGGATTACATTTCAGTTTTCAAATATACCTATGAACTTAGTTGAAGTTGCTGAAACCACTCATATCAGGTTAAGGAGCCAATAGTCTCTTCTTAAGGAACACCCCTTTTGTGATGTCATGTCTGCTATTTATGTGACTGTATTTTTAAATAAACAGGGGGTCTTGCTCAGGGGGATGAGGAAGTGCTTTCCCATGAAACCACCTAGTGTTTCTGGTCTCATTATGAAAGCTGTATGGCATGCACATACTTATACTTCTAATTGATTTGGCACCACACAAAGAAGAAGGAGAAGCGGAATATGTAATGTCAGTATTACGGTTTTATAAACGTATTCCCCTATCCACAGGATAGGAGATAACTATTAGATCAGTGGGGGTCATAGGGGCAGGAACCCCACCTATCTAACAGTCATCTCCTATCCATCCACCGATCATGAGAATGTGGGCCCCGTACCCCGAGGTGGAGCCGGTCAGGCATACGTGCAGCTGCTCCATTCATTTCTATGGGAGTTCCAGCAATAGCTTTATTCAGCTGTCTCCTGAACTCCAAATGGTCACTCCATTCATTTGGTGGGTGGGGGGACGGGCTTCACGTGGGGAGGGGGCTCCCTGTTCTCATGATCACTGGTGGTCCAAGCGGTAGTGGGATAACTTTATAAAACTGGAATACCCCTTTAGGCCCCTTGCAGACGAGGGTGTCCAGATTAGGTCCGGATGCTTTGTGTCTGCAATCAGGGAAAATCGTGCGAATAGGTACGCAATTGCAGTCAGTTTTGACTGCGATTGCGTTCCGATGTTCAGTTTTTATCGCGCGGGTGCAATGCGTTTGAAGTGAATGGGTACGGATTCAGTGTGCAATGCGTTCACCTCGCACATTGCACCCGCACGGAATTCTCACCCGTGTGAAAGGGACCTTAAGGATGAACTCTCATTTTTCAAATCTGAAGTGTCACTTTATGTGGTAATAACTATGGAACGCTTTTACTTATCAAATCCATTTTAAGAATAGTTTTTCGTGACACATCATACTTTATGTTAATGTAAATTAGAATCAATATATTTTACATTTTTTAAGTTTACAGAAAATTTTGAAAAATATTGCAATTTTCTAAATGTGAATTTCTCTGTTTTTATGACGGATAATGATACCTCATAAAATAGTTATTAATTAACATTCAACGTATGTTTACTTTATGTTGCATCATATTGTAAATGCAATTTAACTTTTTTTAAGATGTTAGAAGGCTTAGGCTTGTTTCACACTAGTGTTGTGAGAGGGAACAGCCTGCCGGTATTGCAGGAAGCCATTGCGTTCCTGTCTGGCCCCATTAAACTATAATGGGAACCGATAGAGATCCAGCTGCAACCCAGCAAATGTGCTGAAAATCAGTCGGAGGTAAAACAGCAAAAGAAACCATAATATTTATTACTCTGATGGGTATGGGCACATGGCAGGGCTCAGAAGAGAAGAGGTGTGATATGATTTTTGCATGGGCAGATTTGGTTTTTGGGTGCCATGTAACATTCAATAAGACCCTAAGGTACCACTACAGTGACCCCATGTTGGAAACTACATCCCTCAAGGAATTTTTCAAGGGGTGTGGTGAGCATTTTGACTCAACAGGCGTTTCATAGAATTTAGATACACTTTGCTGTTAAAAAAATAATAATTGCGTCTTCACAAGGGATAACAGGACAAAAGATATCCCACAATGTTACCCATTGTCTCCTGAATACAGAAACACCCCATATGTGGTCATAAACTCCTGTATGAGCACACCACAGGGCTCAGAAGGGATGGAGAGCCATGTGGCTTTTGGAAGGCAGAATTTGCTGGAATGGTTTTAGAGAGCCATGTCACATTTTCAGAGACCCTGCGGTACTCCTACAGTGGAAACCCCCCAAAAAGTGACCCCATTTTGGAAACTAGTGAGTGCTTTGACCCCATAGGCGTTTCATAGAATTTAGAAACACTAAACTGCTGTTTGGGCACACAGCGGCACTCAGGAGGGAAGGAGCTGTATCTGGATTTTCTAACATGGAATTAGATGAATGGCCTGGCTCATTTATCATTTTCTACACCTGGTTAAGGGTCCATTCACACGTCCGTTGTTTCTTTCCTGATCTGTTCCGTTTTTTGCGGAACAGATCTGTACCAGTTCTGTACCCATTCATTTTCAATTGGTCCTGAAAAAAATCGGACAGCTCAATGTCTGATTTTTTTTCAGGACCCATTGAAAATTAATGGGTACAGAACTGGTCTAGATCTGTTCCGCAAAAAACGGAACAGATCAGGAAAGAAACAACGGACGTGTGAATGGACCCTTAGGCAGAGAAAATAGTCTAAATGTACGCCAGCAAGGAAGCTGGCGAAGATTTAGACAGGCAGTGGATACGCCGAAGTTATGTAGAGGCCGGCGCCTCTAAATAAATTTGACTCATCCACCGCCAGCGAAAGGGGTATTAAGACCGGCATCTAAAATGCCCCCCCTTTGTTTCTAAACAGTGATATATAAAACACTTACAATACTATTTTGTTTGTTCCATATTTCTCCACTTTTGGTGCATTTTTGGGTCCTTTGTATTTTTTTTTCAGAAGCCAAAAAAATATGACACACAAAAAAAAAAGTTATGACACAAACGAATGAGAGCAGTCACCCCCACCCCGAGCACAGAGAGCAGCTGGCGACGAATCCAATCACCAAAGCTGTCAATAATCTGATTCAATAAAAGGGCCATGATTAAAATGTGATCACAGCAGCTTCATATGAGGATTGTTTCTAATAGAATTTTAATTTAACAAATTAGAGAAAATTGCCTTGTTACCATGAGCACGGTAATTACCCAGATAAGACAATGAGGCCTGAACTGGGCCAGCTCTACTATACGACATCACTCAGCTCTCCTGAATCCATTATACAGTTATCAGGTCAATAGAAGAAAGAGTCTATAATGATAGGACAGGGGGGGACCCGGCCACCCTCTTCTCATCCTCTCCTAGATAAACACAGTTTTAGGCTGACGTCACACTTTTTTTTTTTTTGCTGTTTCGAGTCATTTTGTGGATACCAGCTCCAGATGTTACATGAAAGTCTATGGGAAGTATAAAACATAGCACACACAAGCAATTTTTTATTTTTTTTTGTGGGGGGGGGGGGGGGTCAAAGATATATATATATATATATATATATATATATACCAAAGAGGAAATAGCAGCTGGATGCCAGGTGCAAAAGTCCTTGTGGGATTCTGGATGATAGAATCCACAAATAATAGTACAAGGTAACAAGGCAGCACTCGGGTCTTGGGTGGGAAAAGTGGATCTTTTATTTCAGCCCAAAGCAACGTTTGTCAAGCAGTGACAACAGTGCTCAAAGTGGATATATATAGACAGGTGAATATGCGAATGTGTATCATTAAAAATAAATCAATTAATGAACATGATTTCTTACAAAAAAATGATATATAAATCAAAACCATAATTCTCGAATAAAGTGCATAAAAATGTACAACAACCATTGCTAGGGACAATTTAATATAGCTGTGATAACGTGATATTACATAAGTTGTATAGTAGTGAATAACCCCCATTAATCAGTATATCATAAAGTGCACTTGTGCTATATATATATAATTTTATCTTTAATCACAACATGCTCTGAGTCTGGTATTTTTGTCCCACAGACTTTTTTAGGGTGTTTTTGGACGGCGGTTTTTGTATGAATTTATTTTTCCCCATTCTGCTCTAAGAGGAAGTGACATCACTGGTAGGTATTTATTTTCCTGTATAAAAACGCAATTTGAAGTGTAAAGCCAAAGTTTCGAGTGTTGGCACCCAATGGACCACTCCAGGGCACAAAAGCAGACCATCAGATGGATGGATAAATCATACTCAGTTCCAAATTGTTTTATTATAGTCAGTTTAAATTCTCCACCATTATTATGATTTCTGCTTGCTACCAGTGGGGGTCATTTATCATGCTCTTGTGTTTTTTAGAGTCCGATTAGACCACTGTAGTGGATTAGTCTGTCACAGCAGGTGATGAATTAGGCGATGCTTCTTTGTATTCATCGGGGCGCAGGTTGATGGTGTGCATTTTTTCCTAAAATCCCTGTTGCACGTGGGAGGACATGGAGCAAGGAACTCTGGGAAGGCGGGATCACCCATAATGCCATGTATGCAGCCAATTAGCAGCCAGCCAGCTCTGTGATGTCACAGTCCTATAAATAGCCTCAGCTATCTTGGATTCTGCCATTTTCCAGTGTAAGTGCAGGGAGAGATGTCAGCAGGCGCTAGGGACAGTGCTAGAAAAAACTTAATTGAGCTTAAAAAAAACGATTTACAAGTGCAGGGAAATATTATTCAAGGTGTAGTGAAAGGATAGGGAGGAATCATTCCACAGCATTTATGTTGAACAGGGTTCAGTAGGGGAGGGTACAGCCAGGGGCTTACGTAGAAGTCATTGGGCCCCATAGCAAGAATCTGAATTGGGCCCCCTAACTCCCCCCACTACCGACCCTTGGCCCTTCCTACCACCTGTCCTGGCTCTTCCCCTGCCTTCTCCCTATTTTGCCCCCCAAAATGCCCAGGCACCGCATACAGGTAATACTTCCTCCGCTCCGTTCTTTCTGCTGAGCCTGCTGCGCTGCTCTTGCTGCGAGTGATACACTGGCCAATCAGCAGCAGGAGCTTTGCACTGCTAAATGCTGATTGGCCAGTGCAGTGCCCATCAGACAGAAGAGAGAGCGCTATGCTGCCTGGAGCCTGGATGTTACTGGTCAGACATCGGTGTGTGCTTTGTTATGGGGAGGGGGGCCCTGAGCATAGCGGAAGCAGGGCCCGGGACAGAAGACAAGTGGGTGGGCCCCCTCAATTCTTGCCGATAACTAGTAGTAGGCTAGTAGCGATCAGATAACATAACTATAAACTGACTGAGTCTGGAGACATAGGGGATGGGGCCTTCCATGCGCTCCGGGCCCCCCCGTGCAACGGGCCCCATAGCAGCTGCGTGGTCTGCCTATATTGGCGGTGCGCCCCTGGTTACAGCCTGGGTAATAGGAACAATCCTATTACACCTTGCATCTCTGTAATTCCAGCAAACCGTTCTTATTAGGGTGCAAGTGCTGTTTGATACAGGCATTAACAGGGTTTATTACAAGGAAATGTTTCTACGTCTTATTTGCCCTTGTGCGGTGCAGTTATATGTTCTAAAGCATTTTTTCGCTTATATTAGTGGGGAAAAAGGGCTTATTAGCCGTTGTGTGGTGAGGTGCAAAAATTACAGCCCTTTTTATTGTGTATTAGTGCCAAAAGTAAAATATATTTGCAGTTCAGCAGTGCAGTTATCTGTTCTAAAGCCCTTTTTGTCATGTAATAGTGGCAAAATATAAATATATTTGCCGTTCAGCAGTGCAGTTACAGTGAGGAACAGAAGTATTTTAACACCCTGCGATTTTGCAAGTTTTCCCACTTACAAATTATGGAGGGGTCTGAAATTCACATTGTAGGTGCATTCCCACTCTGAGAGACAGAATAAAAAAAATAAAATCGGGAAATCACTTTGTATGATTTGTAAAGAATGTATTTGTCTTGCACTGCTGAACATAAATATTTGAACACCTGAGAAAATCAGTGTTAATATTTGGTACAAAATCCTTTGTTTGCAATTACAGAGGTCAAACGTTTCCTGTAGTCTTGACCAGGTTTGCACACACTGCAACAGGGATTTTGGCCCACTCCTCCACACAGATCTCCTCTAGATCTGTCAGGTTTCGGGGCTGTCGCTGAGCAACATGGAGTTTCAGCTCCCTCCAAAGATGTTCTATTGGATTTAGGTCTGGAGACTGGCTAGGCCACTCCAGAACCTTGATATGCTTCTTACGGAGCCACTCCTTGGTTATCCTGGCTGTGTGCTTCGGGTCGTTGTCATGTTGGAAGATCCAGCCACGACCCATCTTCAATGCTCAACTGAGGGAAGGAGATCGTTGCTCAAAATCTCGCAATAAATGGCCCCATTCATCCTCTCCTTTATGCAGTGCAGTCGTCCTGTCCCCTTCGCAGAAAAGCTGATGTTACCACCCACATGTTTCACAGTAGGGATGGTGTTCTTGGGATGCAACTCATTCTTCTTTTTTCTCCAAACACGACAAGTGAAGTTTAGACCAAAAAGTTCTACCTTGGTCTCATCTGACCACATGACTTTCTCCCATGCCTCCTCTGGATCATTCAGATGGTCATTGGCAAACTTCACACGGGCCTGGACATGTGATGACTTGAGCAGGGGAACCTTCCATGCAATGCATGATTTGAAACCATGACGGCGTAGTTTTCTACCGACAGTGACCTTTGAAACTGTGGTCCCAGCTCTCTTCATGTCATTGACTAGCTCCTCCCTTGTAGTTCTGGGCTGATTCCTCACCTTTCTTATCATCAGTGATACCCCCACGAGGTGAGATCTTGCATGGAGCCCCAGTCCGAGGGAGACTGACAGTCGTCTTTAGCCTCTTCCATTTTCTAACAATTGCTCCAACAGTTGATCTATTTTCACCAAGCTGCTGGGCAATTGCCCCGTAGCCCTTTCCAGCCTTGTGGAGGTCCACAATTTTGTCTCTGATGTCTTTTGACAGCTCTTTGGTCTGCCCATGGTAGTAGTTGGCGTCTGACTGACTGTGGGGTGGACAGGGGTCTTTAACCACCTCCGGACCGCCGTACGCAGCGACGCGTCCTGGAGGTGGTTGATTGATTCCGACTGGACGCGCCGGCGCGTCCTCTCGCGAGACGCGAGATTTCCTGTGAACGCGCGCACACAGGCGCGCGCGCTCACAGGAACGGAAGGTAAGAGAGTGGATCTCCAGCCTGCCAGCGGCGATCGTTCGCTGGCAGGCTGGAGATGTGATTTTTTTAACCCCTAACAGGTATATTAGACGCTGTTTTGATAACAGCGTCTAATATACCTGCTACCTGGTCCTCTGGTGGTCCCCTTTGTTTGGATAGACCACCAGAGGATACAGGTAGCTCAGTAATATGTTGCACCAAGCACCACTACACTACACCCCCCCGTCACTTATTAACCCCATATTCACCCTTGATCACCCTTGATCACCCCTGATCACCCCATATAGACTCCCTGATCAGCCCCTGTCATTGATTACCCCCCTGTCATTGATCACCCCCCTGTAAAGCTCCATTTAGACGTCCGCATGATTTTTACGGATCCACTGATAGATGGATCGGATCCGCAAAACGCATACGGACGTCTGAATGGAGCCTTACAGGGGCGTGATCAATGACTGTTGTGATCACCCTATATAGACTCCCTGATCACCCCCCTGTCATTGATTACCCCCCTGTCATTGATCACCCCCCTGTAAAGCTCCATTTAGACGTCCGCATGATTTTTACGGATCCACTGATAGATGGATCGGATCCGCAAAACGCATACGGACGTCTGAATGGAGCCTTACAGGGGCGTGATCAATGACTGTTGTGATCACCCTATATAGACTCCCTGATCACCCCCCTGTCATTGATTACCCCCCTGTCATTGATCACCCCCCTGTAAAGCTCCATTTAGACGTCCGCATGATTTTTACGGATCCACTGATAGATGGATCGGATCCGCAAAACGCATACGGACGTCTGAATGGAGCCTTACAGGGGCGTGATCAATGACTGTGGTGATCACCCCATATAGACTCCCTGATCACCCCCCTGTCATTGATTACCCCCCTGTCATTGATCACACCCCTGTAAAGCTCCATTCAGATGTCCGCATGATTTTTACGGATCCACTGATAGATGGATCGGATCCGCAAAACGCATACGGACGTCTGAATGGATCCTTACAGGGTGGTGATCAATGACTGTGGTGATCACCCCATATAGACTCCCTGATCACCCCCCTGTCATTGATTACCCCCCTGTCATTGATCACACCCCTGTAAAGCTCCATTCAGACGTCCGCATGATTTTTACGGATCCACTGATAGATGGATCGGATCCTCAAAACGCATACGGACGTCTGAATGGAGCCTTACAGGGGCGTGATCAATGACTGTGGTGATCACCCCATATAGACTCCCTGATCACCCCCCTGTCATTGATTACCCCCCTGTCATTGATCACACCCCTGTAAAGCTCCATTCAGACGTCCGCATGATTTTTACGGATCCACTGATAGATGGATCGGATCCGCAAAACGCATACGGACGTCTGAATGGAGCCTTACAGGGGCGTGATCAATGACTGTGGTGATCACCCCATATAGACTCCCTGATCACCCCCCTGTCATTGATTACCCCCCTGTCATTGATCACACCCCTGTAAAGCTCCATTCAGACGTCCGCATGATTTTTACGGATCCACTGATAGATGGATCGGATCCGCAAAACGCATACGGACGTCTGAATGGAGCCTTACAGGGGCGTGATCAATGACTGTGGTGATCACCCCATATAGACTCCCTGATCACCCCCCTGTCATTGATTACCCCCCTGTCATTGATCACACCCCTGTAAAGCTCCTTTCAGACGTCCGCATGATTTTTACGGATCCACTGATAGATGGATCGGATCCGCAAAACGCATACAGACGTCTGAATGGAGCCTTACAGGGGCGTGATCAATGACTGTGGTGATCACCCCATATAGACTCCCTGATCACCCCCCTGTCATTGATTACCCCCCTGTCATTGATCACACCCCTGTAAAGCTCCATTCAGACATCCGCATGATTTTTACGGATCCACTGATAGATGGATCGGATCCGCAAAACGCATACGGACGTCTGAATGGAGCCTTACAGGGGCGTGATCAATGACTGTGGTGATCACCCCCATATAGACTCTCTGATCACACCCCTGTCATTGATCACCCCCCTGTCATTGATCACCCCCCTGTAAGGCTCCATTCAGAAATTTTTTTGGCCCAAGTTAGCGGAAATTATATATTTTTTTCTTACAAAGTCTCATATTCCACTAACTTGTGTCAAAAAATAAAATCTCACATGAACTCACCATACCCCTCACGGAATCCAAATGCGTAAAATTTTTTAGACATTTATATTCCAGACTTCTTCTCACGCTTTAGGGCCCCTAGAATGCCAGGGCAGTATAAATACCCCACATGTGACCCCATTTCGGAAATAAGACACCCCAAGGTATTCCGTGAGGGGCATATTGAGTCCATGAAAGATTGAAATTTTTGTCCCAAGTTAGCGGAAAGGGAGACTTTGTGAGAAAAAAAAAAAAAATCAATTTCTGCTAACTTGTGCCAAAAAAAAAAAAATTCTATGAACTCGCCATGCCCCTCATTGAATACCTTGGGGTGTCTTCTTTCCAAAAGGGGGTCACATGTGGGGTATTTATACTGCCCTGGCATTCTAGGGGCCCTAAAGCATGAGAAGAAGTCTGGGATCCAAATGTCTAAAAATGCCCTCATAAAATGAATGATTGCATCTAGGCTGCAAAAAAGTGTCACACATGTGGTATCGCCGTACTCAGGAGAAGTTGGGAAATGTGTTTTGGGGTGTCATTTTACATATACCCATGCTGGGTGAGATAAATATCTTGGTCAAATGCCAACTTTGTATAAAAAAATGGGAAAAGTTGTCTTTTGCCGAGATATTTCTCTCACCCAGCATGAGTATATGTAAAAAGACACCCCAAAACACATTCCCCAACTTCTCCTGAATACGGCGATACCACATGTGTGACACTTTTTTGCAGCCTAGGTGGGCAAAGGGGCCCACATTCCAAAGAGCACCTTTAGGATTTCAAAGGTCATTTACCTACTTACCACACATTAGGGCCCCTGGAAAATGCCAGGGCAGTATAACTACCCCACAAGTGACCCCATTTTGGAAAGAAGACACCCCAAGGTATTCCGTGAGGGGCATGGCGAGTTCCTAGAATTTTATATTTTTTGTCACAAGTTAGCGGAAAATAATGATTTTTTTTATTTTATTTTTTCCCTTACAAAGTCTCATATTCCACTAACTTGTGACAAAAAATAAAAACTTCCATGAACTCACTATGCCCATCAGCGAATACCTTGGGGTGTCTTCTTTCCAAAATGGGGTCACTTGTGGGGTAGTTATACTGCCCTGGCATTCTAGGGGCCCAAATGTGTGGTAAGGAGTTTGAAATCAAATTCTGTAAAAAATGGCCAGTGAAATCCGAAAGGTGCTCTTTGGAATGTGGGCCCCTTTGCCCACCTAGGCTGCAAAAAAGTGTCACACATCTGGTATCTCCGTATTCAGGAGAAGTTTTTCAGGAGAACTTTTCCCATTTTTTTATACAAAGTTGTCTTTTGCCAAGATATTTCTCTCACCCAGCATGGGTATATGTAAAGTGACACCCCAAAACACATTCCCCAACTTCTCCTGAATACGGAGATACCACATGTGTGACACTTTTTTGCAGCCTAGGTGGGCAAAGGGGATATGAACTCACTATGCCCATCAGCGAGTACCTTAGGGTGTCTACTTTCTGAAATGGGGTCATTTGTGGGGTGTTTGTACTGTCTGGCCATTGTAGAACCTCAGGAAACATGACAGGTGCTCAGAAAGTCAGAGCTGCTTCAAAAAGCGGAAATTCATTAGGAATGATCCTAACTTGTCAGGCCTTAAGATGGGAAACACTGAATATAAACTGAGTTTATTTGCTGATGATCTCCTACTATCCCTGACCAACCCTCTTATCTCGCTTCCAAATTTACTAAAACTGTTGAAGACCTTTTCCATAGCCTCTGGGCTTAAAATTAACCACAAGAAGTCTGAACTCTTATTATATAACTCCCCACCATCCCTTCAATCCTCACTTTCACAAAACTTTCCTTTTTCTCAGTTAGCCACCCATATCCAGTACTTGGGTACCTCAATACCTGCGAAATTGTCCATGACATACAAACTCAATTACCTTCCGCTTTACCGCAGGATTAGGGAAGCTTACAAAATTTGGAGCTCACTACCAGTCTCATGGATTGGGAGAATACATATAGTCAGGATGGTGGTTTTACCCCGCATCCTTTATTTATTTCGGACCCTCCCGGTTCAGGTCCCTATCAAAGATCTTCGAATCTTACAGGCAGATACTATGAAATTTATATGGGCCGGCAAACGGGCCAGAATCTCCAGGTCCACAATGTGTAAACACAAATCTCAGGGAGGTCTATCTGTACCAGATTTCACCAAGTACTATAAGGCAGCAGGTTTGGCTCAATTATTCTTAACCCACTTAAAACCAGAGGCCTCCCCCTTGTGGGTATCCCTGGAACAAACCCTTTGTGCGCCCTGGACCTGGAGATCCTTGCTCTGGAACACCACTTCCTTACCATCAACCATTCGAGCAACTTCACCATTGTCACATCACTCTCTGATTCTGTGGCGGTCTGTTAGATTTAAAGCGGGTTTCCAATCCAAATATTCCCCACTCTTTCACTTATTTGGCAACCCAGTGTTCCCCCCTGGTCTACAGATGGGGTCATTTAGGTGGTGGACTTCCAATAACTTTACCACCCTTTATAGGTTTCTGACTAGAGGGAAACTTATGTCCCTAGCCGACTTTAAGGATAAATACGATCTCCCAGATAGTAAGTCTTTTAATGCTTTGCGAATCTTCTCATGTCTCCACTCCCTGAAGATTAGTAATATGACATTGGATTTTACACCCTTTGAGAGATTTATCACTTATTCATTGTATAAACAGGGGTTACTTTCCAGGATATATGGTTTGTTAAATACTATGCCGGAGGGAACTAAATTGCCATATATGTTAGAGTGGGAGAAGGACATCCAGGAAGATCTCTCTATAGCTAAATGGCATCAATGTTCACAGACCTTGACTAAGACCTCTTGGCAAATTACTCTAGCTGAGACTTCAATCAAGGTTCTTCATAGGACATATTTAGTCCCATATAGATTGCACCGCATTTATCCGGAGGTTTCTCCTTTATGTTTCAGGGGATGTGGAGTGGATGGCACGGTCTACCACATTTGGTGGTCCTGTTCAATAGTACAAAGATTTTGGAGTGGGATTCGTGACTTGATCTCCTCTGTGCTGGATTGTGCCTTCCCACTATCACCTATCTTATGCCTTCTTGGTGACAAATCTACAAAACTATCATATTCCAAGTTTAAATTGTCCCAACACATGTTATTAGCTGCCAGGATTCATATAGCTTATAAATGGAGAACGGCGGAACTTAGTTTTCAAGCAGTAGTGGATAGAATTAACAAAATATATCTTTATGAGAGACTTACTGCTATCCGCCAGGATACCTATGAAGCCTTTGAGAAGCTGTGGGAGCCTTGGGTGTCCTCCTCATATTTAGTGAATGTGCAATGTGGAATGACCTATTAGAAATTACGATTTTTAGGGTACGCTCTTTGGAAATTCTTATTTAAGGGTACTTGTGTGCTTATTAAGTAATTGTAGGTACTAAACTTGCTAACCTTTACTTTTTGACAAGATCTCCGCATGTTAATTTTATTTTATTTTACTTTATTTTTTGCTTTATTCGTTATTTATGTTCTATTGTATTTCTTATGGATATAATGATACTCATCCTACATGTACGAACTGATTTGTATGAAGCATAATACTTTTGTACCATGTATATGATCTCTATCATTATAAATAAATAAAACACTTTGAAACTAAAAAGCGGAAATTCACATTTTTGTACCATAGTTTGTAAACGCTATAACTTTTACCCAAACCATTTTTTTTTTACCCAAACATTTTTTTTTTATCAAAGACATGTAGAACAATAAATTTAGAGCAAAATTTATATATGGATGTCGTTTTTTTTTGCAAAATTTTACAACTGAAAGTGAAAAATGTCATTTTTTTGCAAAAAAAAACGTTACATTTCGATTAATAACAAAAAAAGTAAAAATGTCATCAGCAATGAAATACCACCAAATTAAAGCTCTATTAGTGAGAAGAAAAGGAGGTAAAATTCATTTGGGTGGTAAGTTGCATGACCGAGCAATAAATGGTGAAAGTAGTGTAGGTCAGAAGTGTAAAAAGTGGCCTGGTCATTAAGGGTGTTTAAGCTATAGGGGCTGAGGTGGTTAAAGAGCTCAGACAGGTGCTACTAAATTAGATTAATGAGTGGAGTAGAGGTGGAATTTTTAAAGGCACAGTAACAGGTCTTTGAGAGACAGAATTCTTGCTGTTTCTCAGATGTTCAAATACTTATGTTCAGCAGTGCAAGACAAATAAATTCCTTAAAAATCATACAATGTGATTTCCTTTTTTTTTTTTTTATTCCGTCTCTCAGAGTGGGAATGCACCTACAATGTGAATTTCAGACCCCTCCATGAGAACTTGCAAAATAGCAGGGTGTTTAAATACTTCTGTTCCTCACTGTATATGTTCTAAAGATTTTTGTGGCGTGCATTAGTGGAAAAAGAAAAAATATATTTGCTGTTCAGCGGTGCAGTTATATGTTCTAAAGCCCTTTTTGGCGGAAAAAGAAAAAGGCTTATAAGCCGTTGAGTGGTGAAGTGAGAAAATGACAGCAATTTTTGGTGTGCATTAATGGCAAAAAAATATATTGGTGAAGTTCCATTGTTACTACAGCCATTTATAGGGTGTATTAATAGGATAGCTACGTACATCCTATGAGCCGTTCTGTGGTGAATTGTGATTGCTGTATTTATTTTTTTGGGGTGTATTAATAGGAAAAAGAATACAGGAAAATTGATGGGTGATTATAGACTTCCTTTTGCTGTATGGACCGAATTATGTCGATTAGCCATTCAGTGGTGAATTTTTTTTGTGAAACAGCCTTTTTTGGGAACATTGGTCGGTAGCTGTAACTACGGTCAAGGACAATATACATCCTTTACGGCCCACTGGGTAAATGTGATTCCTGGCCAGCCACACCAGCAACTTGGCCAGGTGATGCAGCTTCCACCTCCACATTCTCACGCCGTTGGTCCTGCTACAATGTCCGCCTCTGCCTCCTCATCCTCCACTGTGTCCTCAGTAGTGTTGGTCAAGCACCAAAGTGCTTGTGTGCTTGAGTAGAACACTTCCCGATGCTCTGGTGCTCTACAGAGCACCCAAGCACAATGGAAGTCAATGGGAGAACTCAAGCATTAAACCAGGCACCCCCTGCTCTGAAGAGGGGATGGTGTCGGGACTCTAGTTTGGCTTAGGAGTCCCTGCTCTGACGCCATATATAGCTATGTCCATATATGGAGTCAGTGCTTGGGGACACCCCAGTGTATTTAAATCTAATTTAGCCTCTATTTCTGAAAAGTTTCTGGCAGGATTCGAACTCACAACCTTCTACATTACAGCCAAGAATCTTAACTACTACTCTAAAGAGCTACATGGCTAGTCACTTAAAAAAAAAGTAGTAGTAAGTATTCCTATACAGCAGAAATCTCTTTTTTTTTTTTTTTTAAGAAACTGGACATGCCGTTCTATAGTGTAGCGATTAACATTCCTGGCTGTTATGTAGAAGGTTGTGAGTTTGAGTCCCGTCAGAAACGTTTCAGGAATAGAGGCTAAATTTAACAAGTTTTTAGCCATAATATATTTCCATATATTATTATATATTTACAATATATAATATATTATAATATATGTAAATATATTATGGCTAAAACATCAGTAGTAGTTTCCCATATATTATGCATTCATATGTATCAGAAGTATGATTATATATACATATGCATATATACAGTACAGACCAAAAGTTTGGACACACCTTCTCATTCAAAGAGTTTTCTTTATTTTCATGACTATGAAGGCATCAAAACTATGAATTAACACATGTGGAATTATATACATAACAAACAAGTGTGAAACAACTGAAAATATGTCATATTCTAGGTCAGTGATGGCGAACCTTTGACAGACCCAGTGCCCAAAATGCAACCTAAAACCCACTTATTTATTGCAAAGTGCCAACACGGCAATTTCACCTGAATACTACAGTCCAATACAGTATATCTTCCATGTACTTTATCATTAAGCTAGAATAGTCTGCCTACATTCAGTGAGCTGCCTGTGCTGTTCATGATGAAGGGCAGGAGAAGTCTAAGGCATATTGGTACACCATAGACTTTTTCCAGGGTGCGAGTGCCCACAGAGAGGGCTCTGAGTGCCGCCTCTGGCACCTGTGCCATAGGTTCACCACCACTGTTCTAGGTTCTTCAAAGTAGCCACCTTTTGCTTTGATTACTGCTTTGCACACTCTTGGCATTCTCTTGATGAGCTTCAAGAGGTAGTCCGCTGAAATGGTCTTCCAACAGTCTTGAAGGAGTTCCCAGAGATGCTTAGCACTTGTTGGCCCTTTTGCCTTCTCTCTGCGGTCCAGCTCACCCCAAACCATCTTGATTGGGTTCAGGTCCGGTGACTGTGGAGGCCAGGTCATCTGGCGCAGCACCCCATCACTCTCCTTCATGGTCAAATAGCCCTTACTTTCAAAGTTTTCCCAATTTTTCGGCTGACTGACTGACCTTCATTTCTTAAAGTAATGATGGCCACTCGTTTTTCTTTACTTAGCTGCTTTTTTCTTGCCATAATACAAATTCTAACAGTCTATTCAGTAGGACTATCAGCTGTGTATCCACCTGACTTCTCCTCAATGCCACTGATGGTCCCAACCCCATTTATAAGGCAAGAAATCCCACTTATTAAACCTGACAGGGCACACCTGTGAAGTGAAAACCATTTCAGGGGACTACCTCTTGAAGCTCATCAAGAGAATGCCAAGAGTGTGCAAAGCAGTAATCAAAGCAAAAGGTGGCTACTTTGAAGAACCTAGAATATTACATATTTTCAGTTGTTTCACATTTGTTTGTTATGTATATAATTCCACATGTGTTAATTCATAGTTTTGATGCCTTCAGTGTGAATCTACAATTTTCATAGTCATGAAAATAAAGAAAACTCTTTGAATGAGAAGGTGTGTCCAAACTTTTGGTCTGTACTGTATATATACTTTAGTAATTACAAATTTTATACAATTACAAAAAAAAATATAAACTATATAAATGTAATTTAGCCTCTTTTTCTGAAAAGTTTCTAACACAATTCGAACTCACAACCTTCTACATTACAGCCCTGAATGTTAACCTCTACACTATAGAGCTGCATGGCCAGTTACAAAAAAAAATATGAGACTTCTGCTGTATAGGAATACTTACTTAAATACACTGACTCGAGCATTGCGCTCAAGCACATGCGATATTTGGCCAAACACCGTGATGTGCCGAGAATAGCGATGCTCGAGCCAAACTAATGTTCGGCCGAGCATGCTTGCCCAACACTAGTCCTCAGCCTCCACCACAGGGACAATTCACAGTGCCCCTCCAGCATACCACATGTGCAGGGCACGGCGGTGTCACGCTGTTCTGCACCTCGTTTGCCTGGACGAGCAGAGTCAAACAGGGGAGGAACTGCTCTGTGTCCTTCATCAAGAAATCGAATCCTGGCTTTCTCCGCGACAACTCAAAATCGGATCCATGGTTACCAACAACGGGAATAACATTGCGTCTGTGCTGCGTCAAGGAGGGCTGAGCCATGTGCCCTGCATGGCACATTTGTTCAATCTGGTTGTCAAGAGGTTCCTGAAGTCTTCCACCCATCTGCAAGACATCCTAAAAATGGCCAGGAAACTTTGCATGCACTTCAGCCACTTGTACACTGCAAAGCACACCTCCTTGAGCTGCAGCGGCAGAACGGCATCCCTCAACATAGGCTGATATGCGACGTTTCCACCCGTTGGAATTCCACCCTCCATATGTTGGACCAACTATACGAACAGAGAAAGGCTATAAACGATTTCTTGATGTTCCAAGCGGACAGGAATACTTCCCTGTGTAACTTAGATGTCAGTCAGTGGCAGCTCATGCGTGACACCTGCCGTTTGCTCAGGACCTATGAGGAGGCCTTGTTATTTATCAGTCGCCAGGACTACGGGATGAACGATGTCATTCCACTGCTTCATGTCCTGGAACAGATGCTGGTAAATCTGGCTGGTCAGAGGACTGAAGATGTGGCACCCTGTGGGGGCTGAATTGGAGGAGGAGGAGGACATTGGAGCACAAGCAATGTGTAGAGAAATGGGTGGTTTTTATACACAGGTGACAGGAGAGGAGGAGCAGGAGCAGCCAGAGGACCTAGAGGGTGATGAGGAAGAGGAGGTGGAGGATCCAGACACACCAGGGCAGTATGCAGTGGAGATGGAGGCAGGGAGTCCCTCTGAGTCACTTGCACAAATGGGGCGATGCATGCTCACTTGCTTGCGTAATGACAGCCGAATTGTCACCATTCGGCAGAGGGATGACCTCTGTCTCTTCACCTTGTTGGACCCTCGCTACCAGTCCAAGATGGGGGCGTTTTTTTCACTGGCTGAGAGGGAGGACAAACTGAACTACTATAGAGACATCCTATGTAATCAGTTGGCCACTGCCCATCGTCCATCCTTCCTCTCGAAGGCCTGACTGGGGGGGCCCTCTGCGCTCAAGTTCCACTGCCAAGGCTGCTGGGGAGGGGTGCGGTGGCAGGAGCAGTAGCAGCTCCATCAGCAGCAGCCTGAGTCTAGAGTCACTGATGAGCAGCTTCCTTCACCCGTATAGTGAAGAAACTACTCACCAGCAGCTAGACATAGAGCAGGACCTGAACCAGAAGGTGGTGGCATACTTGGACAGCACCCTGCCACCCAACATTGAAGATCCACTTGACTACTGGGCAGTCAAACTAGTTTTGTGGCTGTGACTGGCAGAGTTTGCCCTAGAAAAGCTGTCCTGCCCGGCCAGTAGTGTGGCATCAGAGCGGGTGTTTAGTGCAGTGGGGGCCATAGTTACCCCAAGAAGAACTCGCCTTTCCACCCAAAATGTGAAGAGACTGACCTTTGTCAAGATGAATCAGGCGCGAATCAGCCAGAATTTCCACCCACCAATGCCTGATTCATCAGAGTAGATCATCCATGGTGCACCAAGACTTTGACAAAAGAGACAGGTTTCTTCTAGCTACCTGCCTCAGCTACTATTCTGATGTTGCCACCCGCCTGATGCCACACATCTGATGCCAAGTGCTCCTTCTTACACCCACCATCGTCAGCGGGCACTGTTATTTCCACCCACCTCCCCACTCTGTCACTGGATCACTCTGTGGTCTCCTGATGCTGCTACCACCTCTACACTATGTCACCTTGCCACTCTGTGGTCTCCTGATGCGGCTTCCACCTCCACACTATGTCATCTTGCCACTCTGTGGCCTCCTGATGCTGCTGACACCTCCACACTATGTCACCTTGCCACTCTGTGGTCTCCTGATGCTGCTGCCACCTCCACACTATGTCACCTTGCCACTCTGTGGCCACCTGATGCTGCTGCCACCTCCACACTATGTCACCTTGCCACTCTGTGGCCTCCTGATGCTGCCGCCACCTCCACACTGTCATTGTTCCACTCTGTGGCCTCCTCCTGATGCTGCTGCTGCCGCCACCTCCACACTCTGTCATTGTGCTACTCTGTGGCCTCCTGATGCTGCTTCTGCCACCTCCACACTCTGTCATTGTACCACTCTGTGGCCTCCTCATGCTGCTTCCACTTCACCACTTCATGACTGGGCCACTATTTTGCCTTTCGGCCTGGCTGACATCATCATTTATTTGACCCTTCTTCTGATCTGTCAGAAGGAAGGAAAAAATGAGATGCATAATGGATCCTGTCTGTGTAGCAGCTTTAAGGTCTGTATGGTCCCATCAGAATTGGCTTGTGATTTGGTAGCCAAAAGCAGTGGGTAGAAAACACAGAAGACAAATATTCCATTCACATGTCATCTCTGTTTTGGATCCACTCCAGTTTTTTTGGGCATTAGCAATAATGATGGACTACTGACCAAATGCTGACCGAGTGAAGGCGGATGCTCAACAGACAGGATCAGTTTTTTGGCGGTTATGGTTCTGAGGAAGGGCAAAATAATCAGTGACGTCAACACAAACTTACTGCTGACACCCTCTCCACTCTGTCACGGGGCTCTACTTGTTTAAGCGTTTAATAGAACAGGTTCTGTAGACATCTATGAGGAATCAGCTGACGACGGTGTAAAAGGAGTGCGCTTCTTCTTGGTGCTAACATCGACCTGTAAGGTTGAGTTGATACTTGAGTTGTTTGGTCAGTTTTGGCCCCGTGACTGCCCAAACAAGTGAAGTGTGCAGTGATTCTAAAAGCGACGCCTGTCATCTGCATGTCATACTGACTCACAGTGTTATTTCACTACCACAGCAGACTCCCTATGCGTGTTACTGAAAGGCACAGTGTTCTACACCACTATAAAGGCTCTCAGCAGCCAGGAAATAGCTGTTTTTTAACGAAATACGCCACCAATAAATTTGGATCGAACCAAATTTTTTAAAAAAATTTGGCGAATGGGCCGAATCGAATTTTTAAAAAATTCGCTCATCTCTAGTTGCAGCCATATAGCCATTTTTATGTTTGTGGGGGAGATGGTGGGGGTGGGAGATGGTGTGGGGTGAGCTTACAGATAAGAAGCTGACGTGGTATAAGGCAATAGTCTCCATCCGGCGGCTCTCCACAGGATAGAGAACACACGTAGAGTATAGGGTACAATTGTTATATAGCACATATATATGATAGGCACTCCTCCTTCTGGATTGTGTGTAAACAATGATTTATTTTATACAAAAACAATATGTAAAATATAAAAAAAATATAAAAATATATATAAAAGTGCTCCAAAATGTTCTGTATACCATTAATTTTCCATGATTAATCAATAGTTAAAAATTAATTCATAATAATGTGGCCCCAAAAATTATATAAAATGTGTATGAACAATATATAATCAATAATCCAATGTATTGATGAATAGCTGCAAATGATCAATTCGTCTATTGCAGTAATTCATCAAGACATTATACTTTATACATGATTAATCCATAAATGTATGAGATAAATATAAATGATAAATCAATCTACGGTAATACTATAGATAGCTCATATATATGATCTGAATAAATAAATAGTATGTATCAAATGTGCTCAAAATATACTCTATCTGCGCTTAAACATATATGAATATGAGAGTCATATAATGTTCCTCCGGTAATATGTCCATGGATATTTATACTTATAATGTTCCCAGACACCTTACTGCTGGCGTCTCTCCACGTGTTAGCTTGTATTCCCCAGACCTGTGCACTCAGTTTGGGGCTATACAATAATAGGAATCCTTTCCTTACTGGACCTCAGGCTGGTCTCTTTCTGGGGAAAACAACCCGCACACGACCGTGTCCTCTCTTTCTGGTGAGCTCTGCTCTGTATCAAGCCGTTTAGCTTCCCGGCCCGTTAGACCGCGTAACGTAATCTCCCCTCCTCCTCCTGCCAGATCTCAGGTGGGTTACTCTCACTGGAGTGTTATGTGCAATGGGCGCCTCCCCCCAGGGCCCTCTATATCGCGTCCCAAGGTTTAGTAGGAATGCTGAGTTGCGTAGTGCGGCCTAATTGTCTCTTTTTGTGTCACGGTGCTACTACCTGTATATGGCTGGACCCCAGGCTTTGGCTCCAAAGCAATAAATAGGGGGAATATTTGAGGGATTGGAAAGAATAACTTGAGTCCAGACCTTGAGATAAAGTTCAAAGGCAGCTTTACTTTGAATAAACATTTCTTCAAACAGTTTACAGGCTTTGTCTTGGTCCCAGCAGGCTTTAGAATTAAACTGGAAGGAAAACTCAACTCTGCTTTATCTCTTTCTCTCTGCTGTACTGACAAGCGGACTGAATAACTTTGCTTCTTCTTGATGCTGCACTTCACTCTGTAGTCGGACTTATGTTCAGTCAAGGAACTTTTCTCCTGGCTCCTGAGGCTTTAGCCTTCCGCCTCTGGCTAGCATGGGCACGTCAGGCAGAGACGTGCCCCTCTTCACCCTTTCCCTTGCTGGGGTAAACTACACTGGAACTAACTGGTAACTTCTGCCCCACCCTTCCGGCAGGAAGCAGGACTGGCCCACTTTAGCCCAAAAGGGGGAGAATTGAATGGTGAATTCTATTCTATCTAACTATAGCTCTGTCATACTTGTTGCCACCTGCTGGTGAACTGGGCATATTACATGTAATAAATAGTTAAATAACAAGATGACATAAGATGACATACAGGTTAGACCATTAGAGATAGTAGCAGGGTGCAGGAGTGGTAACACCACTCTGGGGTGTCACATATGCCACGATGTTTCATTCAGGGCTTTTTTTCTCAGAGAAAAGGTGGTGGAACTCACCCCCCTCCCCTGGCCACGCCCCTACCCACCCCTAGGACCGCCCCCTAGAAACGCCCCTTTAGAGAACAGGGATGCAAGTAAAATTTGGGGGGGCTATAAAAGTCCAGCCCAGCAAAGAAACCCCCCAGATGGGGATGGCACTGTTAATGGGGGATCTGGGGATGGCACTGTTAATGGGTGATCTGGGGATGGCACTGTTATGGGGTGGAGGATCTGTGGATGGCACTGTTATGGGGGATCTGTGGATGGCATCCACAGATCCCCCATTCTATAACAGTGCCATCCACAGACCCCCCCACCCCATAACAGTACCATCCACAGACCCCCCCACCCCATAACAGTGCCATCCACAGACCCCCCTTAACAGTGCCATCCACAGACCCCCCACCCCATAACAGTGCCATCCACAGACCCCCCCAGCCCATAACAGTGCCATCCACAGACCCTCCCCCCACCCCCACCCCTTAACAGTGTCATCCACAGACCCCCCCACTGCCGCTCCAGTACAGTTATAAAATGTGTAATTCAATTAATAATGATTCATGCTGCCCCCTCTGTAATATAACATTCAATATATCCTACTCACAAATGCAGGCCGTAATGCAGGCCGGCCGGGCAGACGAGCGGCAGAGTGACTGACTGACGTCACGTGCCTGCCCGGCCTACTTTATGAATGAAGCAGGCGGCGCAGGCACGTGACGTCAGTCAGTCACTCTGCCGCTCGTCTGCCCGGCCGGCCTGCATTATGATATAACAGTAGCCCTGTGAGTAGGATATATTGAATGTTATATTACAGAGGGGGCAGCATGAATCATTATTAATTGAATTACACATTTTATAACTGTACTGGAGTGGCGGGGCTGGAGCACAGTGAACGCACCGGCCCCCAGCTCCTCCTTTCAGTCCCTCTCCGCTGATACAACGCAGCCTGCGATGTCAAAAGGTGGCGGAACGGCGTTCCGGCGCGTTCCGCCAGAAAAAAAGCCCTGGTTTCATTGCTCCACTGATTTATTAAAGCGCAGCTTCTGCATGTGATGCTCGTTGATCAGGTGTATGTTCAGATATAAGAAATAGGATTGTCTGCCAAAAATAATTCCAAATCGCTTGCATGCAAGGAATAAAAGTTATAAAAATAATATAAAAACAAATAAAATAATTGCCAGACGTGTTTCGGAGTCCCAACTCCTTCCTCAGTGGCCATATCTGTTTCACCTCATTATCCTTTCTTTTATACCTTGACCATCACCAAAACATGGATTGGATTGCATCTTATTTGTATATAGGAATATTCCCAAAAATCATGGTATCACTTTTATATATATAAAAATGAGTTTCTGTCTGTTTGTCTAGACGTCTGTCTGGACGTTCTTTATGCGCGACCAAACGACTGGACCGATCTTCACCAAATTTGGCACACAGGTACATCAGGTGTCCGGTAAGGTTTTAGACCGGGTCTCAGCTCTCTAGGCCATACCGTTATTGAGATATTCCCAAAAAATGACCTGCATTAGTCAATAGTAGCCAGCAAGCCTTTCACTTAAATCCGAACTGCCATTTACACGGTCATATGTCCCTTATTAGCCAATAGAAGCTGGCAGGTCCTACTCCATGTTGCCATAACAACTGATCACAGTTTTTAGCAGGTCGTAGGTCCTTAAATATTCAGTCATATGACGTATGACGGCACAACTACACTGCTACATGCATGGGGGCAGGGACCACTATTAAACGGACAGGCGCTGTGGAGTTCACTGTTAAAAGGGCGGGCACTGTGGAGTTCACTGTTAAAAGGGCGGGCACTGTGGAGGTCACTGTTAAAGGGGCGGGTAATGTGGAGGTCACTGTTAAAGGAGCAGACATTGTGGAGTTCACTGTTAAAGGGGCGGGCACTGCGGAGGTCACTGTTAAAGGAACGGCCACTATGAAGTTCACGGTTAAAAGGATGGTCAATGTTAAAGGGGCAGGCACTGTGGAGATCACTGTTAAAGGGGCGGGCACTGTGGAAGTCACTGTTAAAGGGGCGGGCACTGCAAAGGTCCCTGTTAAAGGGGCGGCCACTATGAAGATCACTGTTAAAGGGGTGTTCAATGTTACGACACACGGAAACATGAAATGAAATAGATTAAATATACCCGTGCGAAGCTGGGTCCTTCTGCTAGTGATTTATAAATACTGTCTCCATCAATGCAAAGTCCTCTGTTCTTACATTCACTACGTATTATTAATCATGATAAATCTAATTTTTTCAAAACTTCTTCAATTCTGCATTTTATTTGCGTTTTCTATGCGTTTTTGTACACATGCTTTTTTTGCTAATCATTAAATTTTAACCCTTTAAAACATTATCTCATGTTATTTCAAATGAGAAATAAAGATTAATCATGGTGGAGATGAAAAAACACACAAACAATAGAAAAATTTAAATAAAAATAAGAAATATATAAAAAATATATAAAAGTAATAAAAATAAGAGATCCATATAAAAAGGCCAGTTCAGTACATTAATATTACATTAATTTTTTAATTCCTATATTTCTGATGTTAAATGTACCTTTACTTAAAAGGTACATTACATTAATTCCCCATTACCTATCTTACTAATATTGCATAGTAGATTCTTCACTTAGATAGATGTTAGGGATATAGGGATGGGGGCCCATCGCTGATGGGAGATCGGGGGGCTGGTAAAACAGCCGGACCCTGATGTCCCAACGGCTCTGGGCCCCCATCCCGTCCTTCAAATAAAACCAAATACTTCCATATCTGCATTCAAATCATGTGGAATCAGTATGTCGAATTCATAGATTTTTCTGGATTCAGCTCGAGACATTCGCGCAATAGGATTACCACCTCTCCAATGTTGTCTAATCCTTTCTATTGCCATAAAAGTGAGTACTTTCGGATCTTTATTGTGATATTCCTTAAAATGTTTTGATAGTGAGTGATTTTCAAAGCCATTTCTAATATTTGTTATGTGTTCCGATATTCTCTTTTTTTTTCATTGTGCGCTTAGTTCTCCCTATGTATTGTTTTTTACATGGGCACTGAATCATATAAATGACGTTTGATGTATTACAAGTCAAAAATTCTTTAATTTCCCAACTATATGTGCAACGAACTGTACCGCAGGGGCAATCTGTGAGTGCACGGTGGGTGGGCTGATGGGTGTCGTAGTCGTATGATTTTTGTAGATCCCTGGACCGGCGTGCAGTGATGGGGAAGACAGCACCAAATCCTCCTGGACACTCTCTAGTACAGGGTTCACCAGCCAGATGGTAGTTGAGGTGCCCTTGATAGTGTAGGTGGTTAGGGTGCTTTGGTGGCTGGAACCTCGGTTGTTCATGACGCCAGCACCGTTAGGTGCAAAGGTTGGTGGTGAAAAAGATGAGGAGTTGGTTGTAGTAAAACAGTTGAACTTTTACGTAGGTCACTTGTCTTCAGGTAGTTAGTACAGTTCATTTAGTTGGCATAAAGATATGACTCAGATATTGGTTTAGCTGTAATCCTTATAACAGGCTTGGTAATTGCAATTTGAGGAGTTTTCCTTCTCTCTATATCTGTCTATACTTTTTCCACACTCTAGCACTTACGGTCCACTATGTCCATAGAGGAATGTGGTAAAGGATAATTGTCACGGGGTAGCGTCACGGGTATAAAGATAGAGCGGAGGTGCACCCCCTGAGCTGCCACCCGGTCCCCTGTCCCTGCCTACTTGCACCACCCGCCCTAGGTGACGGGGCGCAACTGGGCGACAGTCCCTGACCTGAGTAAGTGCAAGCAGAGAGATAGAGACAGCAGGGAAGCGGACAGCGAATCAGAGGTAGAACTCGAGCGGACAGAGAGGTGGAACAAGCAAGGTACCACCAAAAACGGAAGGGCGAGGCGGGTCAACTAGCCCTGGTCAGTCCAGGAGGTCACGTCAGTACGAGGGAAGAGGCAAAGACAAAATCGAAAAGCAAGCCGAGGTCATAATCCGAGAGGTAGCATCAAGGTTCAGGGAGCAGGCAGAAGAGGTGTCAGGAAGCAGATCAAGGGTCAAATCCAAAGGTAAGCTAAATAACAATAATAATATACAGCCTAAGGGACCAAAATCACAGTCAACCTGTAGGCAGCAGGTTGCCTGTATTTATAGTGGGGAGTGAGGGTCATGTGATGTGGCCAGCGTCACATGACCGACAGACAGGCAAGTCGAGCACCAAGTGATCAGCTCGGCGCTCAAGGCAGACCTAGGAGCAGGAGCCTCCCAGCTAGCAAAGCCGCCCTGGGAACGAGGCCGAACACAGATCCTCTCTCCCGAAGCTAAGCAGCAGGTCTGCGGCTGATTGGAGACCGAGTGCTCCCTCGGTGCCCCGTTACAATGATTTTGCGCATTAATCATCCGGCTGTGTCCAGGTACTTTTAGGTACCTCCTGGTCACTGTTGCTTGTGAAGTCCATTGGCTAATTTAGCTCTAATCTCCACTAGACTTTCTCTATACCAGATGTAGACTCACTGGTCTGTGCTATGCTGCTGTAATGTTGTTCTCATTCTCTGTGCTCCCTTAGCCTGGTCAGAGCCAAGGGGCTAAAATAGCAGCTACATGGTGGACTAGGACTATACTGCTCCTCTCATACCAACTACTCTCAACTCCTCACCACTTAAAGGA
This sequence comes from Bufo bufo, assembly GCF_905171765.1. NCBI lineage: Eukaryota > Metazoa > Chordata > Amphibia > Anura > Bufonidae > Bufo > Bufo bufo. Next base: position 150,486,766 of record NC_053389.1, on the reverse strand, counting down.
TAACTGTCACATTTAGACCCTAATTTCAATTTTCATATATGTAGTTACTAATAACATGATATTCCAGAATCAGTTACTATTAGACTGACTTACCCCATATTTAATAAGATTCAGCCCTTAGCAACCAGTCTGCATAAAACTGCAATTTCACTATTCAGTTAAGATGGCCGCCACTGCCCTCACACTGAGGCTAATCCCGCCTGCCCTCACTAGCCAGTAACAATAGCCCCCTAAAAGTGTCAGTAACCAGAGCCCTCCCCCCTAAAGGGTTAATCTCCTGCAGCACAAAGGGGTCCTCTTACCACATGTTGCTTTCATTTATACACTGAGCAGATGGCAGATCTCCCTTCCCTGGTCTGCGCTGGTTCAACTCTGCATTCTCCAGCTCTGCTGAGTGAGGGAGCGTCTGCCAAGCGCAGGGACAGGGAGAAGTGCACACAGCCCAGGTACTGTTATCAGCTGCTGGGGAGGACCTGGCTTTAATCATTTACTTACAGTCCCTGGCTGTCAGTAATGTGACCTTGCACGCAGCCTGCTTCTGCGTCCTCCGTCCTTCAACAGATAGACGGACCATACGTAGCAACCCTATTTTAAGCATAGGTAAAAGTAGGCAGTACAGGGAACAAAAATGTGGAATTAAGGGGTAATTGAATACACAGTGAAAAGTTGAAATAGGGCCACCAAGGAGATAATAATCACCACAATCCAATACTCTAAAAAAAAAAAAAATACGACAGTTATACTTTAAATATATTAACAAAAACCCCTGTATATATAGGAGTGGTGCCAGCACCACCTAGGGGCGACTAGATGTAATGACACACTAACAGCCTGTTAATAGGAATTACAGATATATACAGAAATACATTAAACACACATATCAAAGTTTAAAGTGCCCACAGGTAGCACATAGTGGGACACTGCATATGTATTATGTGTAGACTGTATTAAGCTCACAATTTTAGGACCCTTAGTAATTTTACAATTACATTTTCCGCATCTAAAAAAGCCTTTTAAATCAATCCACCTTGATAACGTATTGTCTTATCGTCGGAGCCACCTTTAAACCTATTGATGATGCTTTAGTATATGTAATTTTTGGGCTTATTGGTAACATCCGACCAATTATTTTATCTCCAAGTAAAAGGTGCCAGTGTTTTATTATTATTTTTTCCACCATTTCATGTTGAGAATTAAAAGGGAGAATCATCTGTATTACTTCCTCTGTTTCTATATTTATTTATTTATTTTTTATAAAATATTTCTATCTATTATCTTTACTTTTTTTTAGAGAAGATCTTATAATATTTTGTGGGTATTCTTTAACTATATATTCCTTGATCATCTATTCAGCCTTTTTAAATTTTTCATTTAGAGTACAATTACGGTTTAAACGACGGAACTGATTTACGGGAATGTTTATTAGCTATCTGGGCAAATGGCAGCTTCAATAAAGGATGTAGCTGTTCTTCGCTACTGACTTATGATATGTGTTGCATATTAGTTTATCATCCCGCACTGAAATTAACAAGTCCAAAATTTCTACCTGATCCTTATTTATATTGGGAGTGAATTTCAGGTTTTTTGGATTATTATTTAAGTCCGCTAAGAATTGTTATAATTCATCTCCCTCTTTGCACCAAATAAACAAAATATTGTCTATATATCGCCGCCATAGTACCAGCCCCTCCACTAGCTGTCATAAGATGATTTCATGTTCCCACTGCGCCATAAACAAATTTGCGTAGCTGGGGGAAAATCTGGTACCCATGGCGGTGCCCTTCACTTGAAGAAAAAATCGGCCACATTCCAGAAATAATTATGGGTTAAAATATGGTGGATGCCTTCTATTGTGAATTCTATTTGTTCTTTTTCTAAAATCCCATCTGGACTAAGTATATTTTTTAAAGCTTCAATTCCTTGTGTCTGATCAATAATTGTATATAATGAACTTACATCTAGAGTTCCCAAAATCCAGTTTTGGTTGGTACTCTAAATTTTCAATAATGATAATAATTTATGTTGTATCTTTGACATAAGAAGGAGACTTTTTAACTAAAGGTTGCAATATTTGATCTATATATTGCGACAAATTAGACGTGATTGAGCCTATGCCTGATATTATCGGACGACCCGGGGGATATTTTTTCATCTTTGTGTATCTTTGGGATGCAGTAGAACACAGGAGTTCTCTTTTCAGTTTCTCGAATATACTTGTTTTATAATATTCATCAGTCTGATTTTTTTTTGTTTTTTATATGTTGACCCATCCATAAGCTGTTTCCTGCATTCCTGATCATATTTGTGTTCTCCGTTTCACTATCATTTGTATCAACATTAGGGATTGGGTTTAAAAAAAAAATCCCACTCTATTAAATTCATCACTACATAAGTCACTGGCAGTTTTTTTTTATTTAGGGATAATCCTTTTGGTACTGTTTCATTTTCAATATATTGGTTTAGTGATTTTATCTCCCATCTTTGTCTGAGATGTTTTTGTAATAATGATTCCAATTCTCTAAATGTATCTGTGAAGGACTGGCACTCTGGTTGTGCTGTTTCCATATTACTATGATCAAAAACAAATCCCTTTACTTTCTTCAATTTGTTTTCCACACAATTCCAGATATCCATAACGAATATAGGAGCTCACCCGTGGGTGTGTGACAAATACAAATATTTGTAAATAGGGGGCTCTCATATACAGATTAAGGATACCGGAGGGTTCACTACCCACTGAAAACACCCAATTTGAGTGTGTAAAAAAGATAGCACATATATATGATAGGCACTCCTCCTTCTGAATTGTGTATAAACAATGATTTATTTTATACAAAAACAATATTTAAAATATAAAAAAAATATATAAAAGTGCTCCATAGCAAATAACAAATAATTGTTATATGTGTCTATATGTTATATTAGACTGCCGGGAATTATAACCCTTGACCCCCAACCTTTAAACGCTTGCAGCTAGGATAAAAAAAAACACCAGGACACCTTTGTTGGGTGAGAGTCGGTCACAGCTTTATTAATGATTTACTCAAAACCAACTTTGCAATATCAAAACCTGGGAAAACTCGGAGTATCAAGAAGCAGTATTCCCCCACGGAATCCCTCCATGGGCAAGTCCGCCTTCTTCTCCATCTTCATTTAACTCTCACCGATATCCGCTGAGGACCCTGTGTAACCCTACACGGCGCTCCGACCCCCACCCAACTGAAACAATGCCTGCTCCACACCATCTTGCAGACCTGACAAGAAGATATGCAACCTGATCCTGTTGAGGTGATTGCCATCTGGCCTCATAAGCCTCATATTATCGTCTTCCAGCTGGCGATGACGGACTACCACTCCGCCCTTGAACAGACAAATCGGGAGATCCGGGCATTGACCGTTCTCCTAGCCCTCTCTATCACCTGGAAATCCCTGGCTCCTTGCCACGTAACCCTGGGGATGATTTCGGACCATACTATAACCCCCCTCATGAAAGAAGGAAGGCAGCCATTCTAAATCCGCTTTAATCACAGCAACAACAGATGAAACCCCTTTCTCTCTCAAGCATAATAGGTATGCAATTGTCACCTCCAAGCTAGAAGCTGGTAAATCCACGACCCCTGCATCAGCTGCCACCGCCCACCATTCAGCCCACGCCTTACCATGTCCAGTCCAGGTTGCTGGCGTCACCGAAGCCCTCACCAGAGCCATCATGTGAGGGGCTGGGCTTCCTTGAGTGCCCCTGGCAAATTGTCCCTGAATTCATGCCAACGAAAACGGGAAAGAGCATCAGTGGCAGAATTGTGGACACCCAGTATGTGACGAGCATGGAACCAGATGTTGAGTTCTAAACAGCGGAGGACTAAATGTCGGAGAAGCGCCAGAACCGGAGGAGACGACAAGGTCAATTTATTAATACAATAGACAACCGCCATATTGTCCATCCAGAAGCATATGCGGAGATTTTTAAATTGATGTCCCCATAAATTAATGGCGACAATGATGGAAAAAGTTCAAGGAGAGTAATGTTTGAGCATGAACCGGCCTCACGCCACCATTCTGGCCATGGTGAAGTGCACCACTTGCAGCCGAATATAGCTCCAAAACCGGTAGACCCTGCTGCATCAGTGAACAGTGACAGGTCCTCTGTTGATATGTCCGGGCCTTGGTAGTAAGTGTGGCCTTTATGTTGGTGCAAAGATTCGCTCCAGACTTGTAAGTCTAGCTTAAGCTGTGTGATCAAACAAATGTGGTGTTCAGGTTTTACTATGCCGCGGGTTGACATGTACAGGCGGCGGGAAAAAACACGGCCCATGGGCATAATGCGGCAAGCAACAGTTTTTGCAACTTCTCCTGAGGAAGACAGAAAACCATCAGGATGGTATCTATTTCTATACCTAAAAATGTGATAGTCGTCGTGGGGCCAAATGTCTTGACCTCCGACAGAGGAACGCCGAACTGTGACATGAAAAAACTGAATGTGTTAAGAAGGAATTGGCATTGTTGAGAGTTACCCGGAGACACAAAGAGGAAATCATCCAGATAATGTATGACGGCAATGGAACCCGTTTCGTAACGAAATAACCTATTCCAGAAAGGTGCTAAACAGCTAGAAAAAATTACACGAGATGGAGCAATCCATAGGCAGGCAAATGTCATAATAATACAAGCCGTCCACCATACAACCCAGAAGGTGGTAACAATCGGGGTGCACTGGAAGCAAGCGAAAGCCGCTTCAATGTCCGACTTGGCCAATAACGCCCCTTGACCTGTGTCTCGGACTAGGACCACTGCCCTATCAAAAGGCACATAAAATACAGAGGCGTCCTCCTTGGAAATACCATCATTAACGGATGTGCCCTTTGGAAAGGACAAGTGGTGGATCAGCCGGTGTTTGCCTGGTTCCCGTTTGGGAATTAGGCCTAACGGTGAAATCCGAATGTTCGCCTAATTTTGCAAGCAAGTTCAATCAGTTTTGTCTGCATTTGCGTTCAGTGTTTCAGTTTTTTCCGCGCGGGTGCAATTAGTTATGATGAAAACGCATTGCATCCGGACTGTGTCCAGGTTACATACGGATGCAATACAATTTTCACTGAAGCCCCATTCATTTCTATGGGGCCAGGGCTGTGGGCAAAACGCGGATTATAGAACATGATGCGATTCTCACGCAACGCAGAAATGATGCGTGAAAAAAACGCTCATGTCCACAGACCCATTAAAATGAATGGGTCAGGATTTAGTACGGGTGCTATGCGTTCACTTCACGCATTGCATCCGCGCGGAAAACTTGCTCGTGTGAAAGGGGCCTTATGCAGTACCCCAGGACAAGGTCACTGCAAAAAAGGCTGATTGTTTAAATGTTGAATTGTTAAAGGAAACCTGTCACATTAAACATGGTGTCTCAGCTGCAGGCAGCATGTTACAGAGCAGGAGGAGCTGAGCAGATTGATATATAGTTTTATGGGAAAGGATTCCATAAAACTTGTAATTGATGCATTTAAGCCTCTGATCTTTTTACGCATTATGTGGGTGGTGCTACCCAGTGATTGACAGCTAACTCTACATGACTAAACATACAGGTGAAACTGTCAATCACCGAGTAGGACCGCCCACATGACTCCTATGCATAAAAAGATCCCTGTGCTCCCCCATCCCAGGCCCTGCAACTTACTAATGTACTTACAAAACCTTTTCTGTCTCACTCTGGGGATTGGGAGAGTGGTCACATGACTTCACCCGCTGTGGAGACTGTATTTCCTCTGACATCACGACCAGGTCTCCCATGATCCCCTCTGTTATAATCCCCGCCTTAATGGTCATGATGTCAGACCCATGTGATCTTGGAATGGGCTGGTTGATAATCTCAATCCACAAGCAGGGTCGGAGGAGTCCACTGCTTGTCCTATTGAGGTTGTGTGGGAGGAAACATTAGCAGGGGTCAGCAAGGGGATGATGGAGGGTGTAGTGGGTGGTGTTTTCAGCCGAGGGAAGGGTGTCGTAGGCATTTACATTTCCGTCTGATCTTGCAGCACACAGCACTATAGCAAATGTTGTGGCTGCAGCTCCAGGGGTGCACCACCAATGAGACTAGGTGAGGGGGTTGCCTCAGGCAGCACTAGGTAGGGGCAAGAGGGGTGCGGCGGAAGGGCCATGGGGAATGGATACTTTCATTGTGGCAAAGGGGTTAGGTTAAGAAATTAGCATGGGGGGGGGGTCGTTTCAGTTTTTGCCTCAGGCAGCAGAAAGGATAGCTGCACCCCATCTACGCCCACAACTTGGAAGTTCAGGTTGTAAATAATGGAGAGCAGCGGGAGCATGGAGATGGAAGTGAAGACTCAGGAAAAGTTGACAGATACACTATTATGCTCTATAGGAGACTAGATGAAGTTTACACATTTAAATGACATTCTCCACAATGTTGCTTGGATAGGTCAGAGTTAACAACCCTGACCCAGCCCCTTTAGGTTGCTAGCAGATGGACCTGGGTCAACCCTAGTAAGTAATGGGAGAGAGAGCGTTGCTGTACTACTGAGAAGACACATGTCTGCTTGTCCCTTACTCCTAGGCCGGAGTCCCAGAGAAAAATCATCTCTAACACAGCTGCAGCTTTACCCAAAGTGCTCTAGAGAGAAAGAGAAGAAAGACTAGAAGGTCCAAAATCTACAAGGCCATGCACTGCAGTCGGTCAGCAAGGTACTGTGCTTGTTACGGGCCCATTCACACGACCATATTTTTTGTTCCGTATCCGAAGCCATTCATTTCAATAGGGCTGCAAAAAATGTGCACAGCACAACATGTGCTGTCCGCATCCACATGTCCGTTCGGCAAAAAACTTACATGTCCTATTCTTGTCCCTTTTGCAGACAAGAATAGGCATTGTTAGGAAAAAAACTGTCCAAAAAAAAAATTTATGCAACACGGACGTCATCCGTATTTTGTTGCGGATCTGCGTTTTGTGGACGGGATGGGGAATTGCCGAACTTAATACCAAAAACTGTCAGCCTAAGATTCCACAGAGAGACTTTAGAAGGAGAGAGGGACTACCACAGCCCCCATCATTACTGCTATCCATTCATACATTACTAATGGGGAAGGATTGCACTGTGCTATATGCCTTGGAACTGTGCCTTTATACAGTTGGATGAACTACTACTCCTATTAAAGAGAAACCTATATATTTTCACCAACTAACCAACACGATTCACCAGCAGCTGTATCTACACTCCTGCCTTGCACCGTGCCAAAGCATCTGACACCTAGGGCACCCCAATTATCACCAGGCAGGAGCCCCAACATCAGGGTGTGCCCGAGGGAAGAAACGGTGTGTCCTCCTATTACTGCAGGGCCCTAGAGAAAAGTCAGTGTGAGGATCGCCACTATGTGAGAGATACTACCACTCCCATCCTCTGCATTCTCAGTCAGCAAAGGTGATGAGTGAAAGCACAATTTTTTGGGTGAAAGCTCTATTTTTTCACTGATGCCTTTCTGAAAAATGCCCATTAAAACCGACCCCCTTGACTTGTATGGATGCTGTTTGGCCATTAAAACAGACAAAATAGGACATGTTTCTGATGGCCAGCATTCACGGACCATTAAGAAAACGGACATATGAATAGACCCATAGACTATCATTGTTCTAAAAACGTGTGTGTGACGGACATTAGAAAAACTTCATGTGAAGGCCTACGGTTAATTTCAGTTGCTTTCATCCGATAGCCCAAATGTAGTGTAGACTGCAATGTGCTCAGCACGTCACCAGATGGTGGTGTAAGACCTAAAGTTCCAAGATCTCTATGTTAAAGGGGTTTTTCGAGACTTTTTATACTACCCTGGATAGGTCATCAGTATTTAATCAGTGGGGGTCCAACATCAGGGAACTCGTTGATCAGCTGTTTGAGAAGCCACCGGTGCTCGTGGTAGTGCTGCGGCCTTCTCTTAGCTCACATAGCACAGCACCGTACATTGTACTACCGCTGTGCTTGGTAAGGCAACTCAGTTCCCCTGCGGCTAGGACATGTGACTGATGAACATGATGTCACGTGGTAAGGCTAAGCTGCGAGAAGGTTGCGGGGCTACTGCGAGCGCTAGTGCCTTCTCACACAGGAGGACCCCCGCCGATCAGATACTCTATTCAGAGGATAGGTCATCAGTATAAAATTCCCCTTAAAACCTGAGTGACAAACAATACCAAACACAATACCAATGCAAAAAAAACCAATAATAAACACAATATAATGTTAATGTTTTACTTAAAATCACATTTCTGAAAATGGTGGCTTGCATTAATGAAAGCTGACAATTTCTATTAAATAAGAACAGTGTAATAGTAATTTTTCTCTTATAAGCTACTAGATGGCAGTCAGGATGAAATTACGGTAGTTGATTTGTCTTTGCATTAAAGAAATAAGCAGCAGGAGGCGCTGTGGACTAAGGAGAAAAAAAATAAAAATAACTTTAAAGATTTGAGAAACTTGACAGAAACATCATAAATTAGGAACACCTCCAGCAGTATGTATACCAGGCTTAAAAAGGACTCCAGCCTGTGACTGGAGTAATATTAGGGTGCCTGCACATGCTTCCGAATTTGTTGCAGAATTTTCCGTGACTGAAAATCAGTTCATTCATTAGAATAGAGTGGCAAGCACATGGATTTCAGCAAGCTCCATTCAGGTTAATTGAACTAATTTTTAGTCCACAATGCAGCGCACCAAGTAAGGCCCCTTTCAGACGAGCGTGTCCTGTACGGAAATCACACTCCGTATGTGGGAGTGACTACTCGTTATAGACACTGCTCGTTTCGCAGGAGCGCACGCCATTATAATGATTTATAATGCTGCGTGTCTCTGCATGACATTACTTTTACAGAATTATACAGACGGAGCATGATTTCCGCACAGGAAACGATTGTCTGACATTTGCCTATCAGTCTACAGCAGAGCAACTTTTTGTACGTTACTCTGATGTGTGACTGAGCCATAGAGATTAGTAAAAGAGAACAAGTCTATGGGGCTCATTTACAAAGAGCGGCGTTTTATGCCAGTCTTTGATTCCCCCCTGCGCTGAGCCTTGTCATCCATAAGGTGCATCTACTTCACTCCATGTGCCTTTAGTGAAAATGTACTCCACTCCCTGAATGCGTAAAAGTAAGTGAATATACTGGGCCCCGCCACTTACAAGTGACGATGGTGGCGTAAAAACACAGCGTGCCACAAAGTCTTGTTGAACAGGTGTTAAAAAGTCGCAAAACAGGGTGTTGAGTTCTGGGACAGTAAATTACCCCCCCTCCATATTGACCTAATAAATTCAGCTTTTATCCTTGGTGTTTATATATGGTAGTATATACTGTACTATGTTCTAGTAATGCTATGACCCCTTTGGTGAAATAGAGTCCCTGGCTGGAGCAGTTTTCAACATTTACGCCACACCCCTGCCACTCCTATGTCAAGCATGGGACAAAAAAAATGTCTGTGTGACAAAATATTATCGCATGGGCGTTTAAAAAGTCACGAAAGGGGTTTTGCGACTATTTTTATCGCAAAAACTGGCATAAAATTGTATATATGGTAGTATATACTGTACTATGTTCTAGTAATGCTATGACCCCTTTGGTGAAATAGAGTCCCTGGCTGGAGCAGTTTTTCACCAACATTTACGCCACACCCCTGCCACTCCTATGTCAAGCATGGGACAAAAAAAACGTCTGTGTGACAAAATATTATCGCATGGGCGTTTAAAAAGTCACGAAAGGGGTTTTGCGACTATTTTTATTGCAAAAACTGGCATAAAATTGTTTGTAAATAACCCCCAAAGTATTCAAAAACCACTGCTTAGAGAGCAGCTATAAAATAATTTAACCAGCAGGTGGCAGTCATGAGTTTCTGAAGCCCACCTGCTCTTTGTAATGTGTTTACCTTTTTTGGGATGAAGAAGATCTATTCAAACAGGCCCAGGTGCCGAGGGGCCTAATGCCTCATTCACACGTCAGTGATTGGTCAGTGATTTCCATCAGTGATTTTAAGCCAAAACCAGGTGCGGCTCTAAACACAGAACAGGTGCAGATCTTTCCTCATGTCTGTGGAGCCTCCACTCCTGGTTTTGGCTCACAATCACTGATGGAAATCACTGACCCAAACACTGACGTGTAACGCTGCGTTCAGACCTGAGCGTACGGGATGAAGCGCTCTGTATGCGCGATTTTATGCGCGTTTACAGACGCGGCTCCGGAACAAGCGAACACCCATTGTCGCGCTTTTCAGTCAGTCTATGTACGGGAACGCGCGACAAGACGCCCCAAAGAAGCTCCTGTACTTCTTGGGCGTCGGGCGTTTTACAGCGCGATCGTACGGCTGTGAAACGCTCAGGTGAGAACCATGCCCATAGGGAAACATTGGTTCTTGCCTGTTGAGCGTTTTACAGCGCGTAGGAACGCGCTGTAAAACGCTCAGGTCTGAACCCAGCCTAAATGAGGCTTAAGGCCTCTTTCACACAAGCAAGTTTGTCTGTAATTTTCTTTCTAATCTCCTGAGACAACTCTCTCATTTGCTTTCTTTGGTCCACACCATGATACCAAACAGCACAGTAGCTACGTTTTACCCTTTAAATAGGCAGACTGGCTGATTACAAGTTTGAAGACACCTTGTAATGCTAATAACAGGACACACGTCTTGTTTAACATGTCCCTATGGTCAAATTATTTTCACTCGTTTCTAGGGTACCATCTCCAGGCCAGTTAAAAAAAAAACATTTTTTAGTATTCTGTTGAGCCACAATTCAAAAGCAATGTCTGATTTTCATTAGCTGATTTTCAGTAAATTTTTCTCTCTGACCATTGTGGGTTTTTCTTTCTGTAACGGAAGGGTACCAACAATTTTCTCTATGTGTGTACATAGTAGGCATGGACCCGTCAAATTTTGCATTGGGACCTAAGGCCGTTTTAAAGGGGTTCTCTGGTATGGTTTAAAATGGGCACCAACAAACTGCTCTAGTATGTGAACAGGGCTGGTCGCCGCTGCCTAGTGAGGTGAGGAGACAGGGTCTCGCCACACACTGCACTGCTATACAATGGATGGTAAAGATGTCATCCTGCTTACGTGTAGCCATCATGGCTGAGCATCCTGACAGGAAAGCTCATCTGTCCATCTAGTTCAGTCTGTTATCCTGCAAGTTGATCCAGAGGAAGGCAAAAAACAATCCCTGTGAGGTAGAAGCCAATTTTCCCCACTTTAGGTAAAAAAAATTCCTTCCCGACTCCAATCAGGCAATCAGAATAACTCCCTGGATCACCGACCCCTCTCTAGTAGCTATAGCCTGTAATATTATTAAGCTCCAGAAATACGTCCAGGCCCCTCTTGAATTCCTTTATTGTACTCACCATCACCACCTCCTCAGGCAGAGAGTTCCATAGTCTCACTGCTCTTACCGTAAAGAATCCTCTTCTAGGTTTGTGTACAAACCTTCTTTCCTCCAGACGCGGAGGATGCTGCAGATGTTCCACTAAATTTTCCACTGCATTAAGTGTAGCCATTTACATGTGCAGATGGAAGGCCCCATTCACACAGAGTCTTCCACCAGCAGAAATGGGAGCGGATTGTGAGGCAAAAAGTCACCTGCAGCCACTCAGAATCCACCTCCCATTGTTTTCAATAGGAGGTTGCACTGTGGTTTATAGCCACGACCGTGCAAAGAAAAGTCATATTTTTCTTAGCGTGGTGTCCAGGACGCCACTGGAGACAGAGGCAAGTATCTTCTCGCGGTTTAGCCCCATTCAATGAGGCTAAACCGTGAGCAGATTTGCAGCATTCACACTGAAAAACGACAGCATACGTGGTGGATTTTGCCTTTGCAAAACCTATTTTTCTAATGGAGCCGAAGAGTAGATTCTGCCTCCCCATGGATACAATGCAGTGATAGGTATAGCAATGATGGAGACATATAGTCAGTTATTTATAAACTAGATGAGATATTCAGGGGCCTGACACACGTATCGGGACACGTTTCTCCTCTCTGTGTGGTGTGTTGTCTGCCAGGGTGGCATCTTTAACCTGCAGTGGTAATTAGTGGGCTTACATGCCTGGTGCCGCGTTGGTAGTGTTATAAATACTGAATACAACTCAATATTGTAACATTTCATTTGTACTGATAATTAGATGCCTTGAGCTTTGCAAACCCAGAAGCGTCTCCCATTACCGCTGCGTTCCATTATCTCTCTCCCCGAACGCACATACAACATGAATCCTCATTAAACCGCTGACTGTAATGTCATATTTATGCTCTGCTAATTGAGCCCCATCAGATGAGTCAGCCCTAATAACCACATCCGAGATTTCTTCCTTGATTACTAGAACTTGCCCTAAGGCAATGATTAAGGAAGGAGACTGAGGTTTCCCATTGGTCTGGGCCATGGGGGAGCGCTGCCGCAAATACGAAGCAAGACAATGCTATTTATTTGTTCTATGGTGCGCAATGAGTTAGGAAAAGTGTGCCAAGGTGCCAACTTCACCCCCACCCCAACTGGTTCATTAGGGCGCTAATAGTTTTGAAAGCTATTGTCTTGTCCCTTGGCCAAGTGAATTGGAGGTGACTCAAGACTCCTTGTAAAAGGTTTCCTGCTGATCTAATGGAAGTTTTCCTTTTACAGATGACTCTAGGAGCATCCCCGGTGACCTCGCTAATTAGTAAGAGTCCGTCGCATATCTGGTGAGCTGGGGAAATGACCAATGTGTTATCCAGCTGCTATAGAAAGGGATTTTCATCCATTAAGAGACCTCACAAGATCTTCTCCTACAATAACCAATTATAAATGGAGCTGGCCTCATTAAGATGAAGGATCCTGGTCCCCATACGACAAAGGTGACTTCACACATTCACACAATGCATTAAAGGGCTGCAATGTAATTAAATCTTATCAAACTGAGTTTTTGTTGGTAGAAGGTGAAAAACAAGCCTTTGATTCATCTGAATAATGCATTTTGCATTATTTATGACGGCTGGTTGGTTTGGAGCAACAGAGTTTTGTTTCTGTGTAAGGTTTTAATGTTCAAAGAATAAGTTTTGCAAGTATTTGGAGTAATGTGTAGATTTATCCACTAGGGGCACTGTTGCTTCGTGGTTTATGGCTTTTATTAGCGTAAAATGAAATGCGACCATATGCAAGGCAACTATATGAGCAATCTATGGAGCCAGGACATATACTGATGAGCAAAAGGGTAACAATGTTATAAACTTTTGATTTTCAGGCTCCATATCTCACCATCCTCTACAGTTTCGTATGTGAGACTACCATCATTTTACAGACAATCATCTTGGCTTTCTCATACATAAATTGGATTTGCAATTATTTAGCATATGATTAGTTATGCAGATTCTTGTCATGTAACTTCATTGTTACTGTTTTGCTCCTAAAATTAAATTTTTTTTATTTTGTTAGTATTTTGTAAATCCACCTTTGGCTTTCAACATTACCTCAATCCTTCTGGGCATGCTATCGATCAGAATCAAGCATGTCTTGACCGAAATCTGTTCCCAGGTCTCTTCTACACGTTCCCAATGTTGGTGCTGTTGTGGAAATTTTATTAGGATGTGTATTTAATTGTGTATTGTCATCATGTCTCTCAGTGTCAGGGTAAACCATTGGAGTGGATATCTTCTCGTGTATGTCCTGTCACAGCTGCTGGGCGCAGAGGTCTCCGTCGGCGAATGGTCCATGTGCCAAGCACTGGGCTGTGGGCCGGGGAGACTGATGTGTTCAGCAGAGCAGTGTTTTGTTGGCTGATGTATGTACGCTGGCTAGGGCCCCCGCGCAAGGCGCGGATTTATTGGCCTGACGTGGATGCATTTGTTAAGAGAACAATATATGAAAGGAACGTGCGTTTGTTGTCTCTAGTGCGCCTAGAGATAATGACGTTGTCCTGTAAATAAACATGCATGAGGATCATAGTAATTTTATCTGGCATTGATCACTGAGCAAGGCTGGATAAAGTTCGCTTCAGTGGTTATTGTATACATGTGTTTGTTAGCTGGCTATGTTCTCATCTTCCTATGTCATCACTTCCTGTATGTCATCACTTCCTGTATCCTTGTATTGGGTCAGCCCCTTTTACACCTTTTGTGAGTAAATAAAAGAAACAGACTGGGCAGGGGGAAGAGGGAGTTGTTGCTCAGAATTCAAGATGGTAACACCTGTGTCTGACTCTGACTGCGGTTGAGGGAATAGGGGTTTACATTTCATTACACAAAGTTTGATGCGAGCGGATTACAACTATTAATATTTCTACAACAGTGCATACTGGTCAACTCACTTGGTACAACTACAGCTTTTTCTTCAACTCTACCTACAAGTGTTCGATTGGGTTGAGGTCCGGCGACTGTGGGGGCCAATCCAGCACCTCTACTTCATTGTCATTGAACCATTTATTCACCAATCTCGACGTATACTTCGGGTCATTGTCCTGCTTGAACACTATGTCGTCCTTTTCATATCCATAGTACTCGAGTGCACAAAATAACTCATCTTGTAGGATACTAACATATAGCTTCATCCACCGAACTTGACAGTTCCTTCAATTTCCCGATCCATTCGCCCCCTTTTCCCTTGTTTCTTCCAGACCCATCAGATCCCAGTCTGTTGACTTTCGTCTCATCGTTCCAAATCACCCGTTTCCAATCTTTTACTGTCCACTGTTCATACTTTTTTGCAAACTCGACCTGACGCTTCTTTTGATGATATTGAAGTTTATTGGAGCAGCCAATAGCAGGCCGTGACGATGACGAGCAGCGACATAACTAAGGGTTCATGGGCCCTGGTGCAACAGTTCAGCTTGGACCTTCCTTCCACCAGTGCTTTGTGGCCAGGGGCAGGAGAGCACATTGCCTTCGTGCTGCCTGAGGTAAAAATTTAAACGGCACCCTCCATGCCAAATTCTTGACCTAACCCCTTCCCTCCAGCCAGAGGTTTAACTTGACCAGCGTGCACTTTCTATAATACTGGTGTCTTCTTTTGCAGCTCAAGGGTCTTTGGTCCCCTCAGGCTCCTGAGCCCGGTAAAGACTCCTACTTCTGCCCCCCTATAGCTACTCCTCTGGCGACGAGCCTCCCTAGCATCGCTGGTGACGCTAGGAAGGCTTGTCCCCGTCGCGGCCTGCTATTGGCGGCTCGACCCCGCCCCCCGTCTCCGGATATTTTGATCCATGTGACAAGGAGATGTAGCAATGGCCTTGCAGGGACACGGAGGGATGCGGAGGCCGGGGACCGGGTAAGTATCGTCTATAGGAGGGGCCCGGGCATTGTGGAGGGTATTTGTACTATTGGATAACCCCTTTAAGTACATTTATTTTGTATGTGCTACAAAATGAATTCTTGATAAATACCTATCGGATCCATTTTGTAAGCACAATAGTATAGCTAAGAGGCAGAAATATCAATCTATGATCTTTCGCTGTCCATACATCACTCCTGTCACATTGAACATGGTGTCTGAGCTGCAGGCAGCATGTTATAGGGCAGAAGGAGCTGAGCAGATTGATATATAGTTTTGTAGGAAAAGCTTCACTAAGACTTGTCATTTATTGATCTAAATCTCTGCCCTTTCTCTGCTTAGGAGTCCTGTAGGCGGTCCTACTGAAGGATTGACACCATAGAGGTAACTGTCAGTCACTGTCAAGATTGGCCACTGGACTCCTAAGTATAGAAAGAGCAGAGATTTAGATCAATGAATGACAAGTTATGCTAAATCTTCTTCTCTTCCCTGGTTTATAACCTGCTTCCTGGAGGCTGCATTTGCCCTACATAATGACTATTAATAATAAGATTTGTAACTGACTGCTGAGGCTGTATGTACATAACTCTGTGAATACAGTATGCACCACCAAATATCTTATATTTTCTGTGGGATGCTGATTTTGTCTCTTTTCGTTGATGCCGCTGCCTTCTTACACAGATCATAGTGACTCCTCTGGACCCACGATTTAATTGGTTTTACCCTTTCAGTCAGCCAGAAATATTCTATATGTTTACCTGGGGTTCTACAATTTCTTTGCAAACTACCTTTCTGGAAATTACCACAGAAAATCTCTAGCGTGAAGATAATGAGTTATGTTCTCCATGTTTCTGGTCTTGGAGAATTTGGGTCCCAATGGATTTATTCACCATTTCTGATTCGAGGGGGAGACCAATTAAACAGTATTCTGGAAGCGTAGTTGACAGCCATTGTTTGAGGGTAGAGCAGAGCTGAACTAAGCGGTCAGGCTGTTGTGGGCTCATCCACCAGCTTTTTTCCACCAGTCTGTTGCCACTAGTCTTAATATGAGGATTTACGATAATCTAAATCCATACCCAGAGATGTCAACCTGGGAAAGCACTTGACAAGGTGATACGTGTCAAAAATAGGAGTGGCCTTTTTAGGGGTGTATCCTACATAATATGAGGGTGCGCTAATCTAGGCCACACAAGTGACTACAGCACTGATCAGCCACAGTCAGTGGCAGAGTAAACATTTACATTTAGTGACTTAGAGGTGATTCTCCGGAGTTAATCTCTTTCCCTTTCTTTCCATCTGGTTCAGACCACCATAATGACTTCTCCCAGCCATGACTTGTCTTCAGCCCCTTACATTTCCAAGTTGTCTGCACCCTATATACTAATACAGACTCCTCATACTACCAGACACTGTGCCTTAAATATAACAGCAACATAAACAATGCCCCTTAATGCAATCATGTCACATATTACGTCTCCTGAAAATAAAGTGCCACACACACAGTGTGCCATATAAAAATTATGTCACACACAATACGCCATGAAAATTGTGTCATAGAATTTGCCTCATGCAAATAAAACGCTACACACAGTGTCTGCTAGAAACTGTATCACAAGATCTGCTCCCTAAAAATAAAGCACTACACACAGTGCCCCTGCAGATAGTGCCACATGCTCTACACCCCCTGCAGATAGTGCCACCTGCAATGTGCCTTGTGTAGACAGTACCACACATACTGTGCCCCCTGTAGATACACATTCAGCCACACATTCTGTACCTGTTGTATTGTGCCACACTCTATGTTCCCTTTTTTATATTGCCATACATGAGTTTGTGCCTCCTGTATATAGTACCATACTTGATTCTCTCTCCCCTGTATATAGTGCCATACATGATTCTATGCCCCCTCTATATAGTGACATACATAATTCTGTGCATCTTGCCATATATGATTCTGTGCCCGCTGTATATCGTGCCATACATGATTCTGTGCCCCCATTATATAGTGCCATGCATGAGTCTGTGCCCCCTGTATATAGTGCTATGCACTGTGCCCCTATATAGACCCTTGGTGCCATCATCCAGCGATGTAGGCCTGCTCCTGTAGCTTTAGGAGTAGGCTTGCATCGCTGGATTATGAGATCGGGGACCAGTATGTTTACAAAGGAGCAGGTCATGCGATGATGTCATCACTCTGTCTGTATGAGAAAAATGTGCGAGGCAGGAAAGTAATGGTTCCCTTGACCCTTCAGCACTCATAGTGGGGAAGCTTTTCAGTTATATTTGCATCCTGGAGAAGCAGGTACAAATGAATGCAGGAAGGCCCTACTGGGATCCGTGACTGGAACCTGGGTGAAATGATGTGAAGATGGATACCTGAGGCAGAAGATCCAAACTTCTAAAACAAACTGGGAAAGTTGACATGTCTTCATATCTGGTCTGAACTAATATACCTGCAAATACTAATCATCCCCTGAATATCTGATATTATGTGGAGTTTGGGAAAGCTGAGTAATAACCACTCTCTCCAGTTGTAATGGCAGCCATTTTGAATCTCACCCAGCACCTGGAAGCAAATGTACTTATGAAATGACAGATTTTTTTAATTGGAGATTTATTTTTTTAGCTTGATCTGGAAATGTTCTTTACATTCCTGAAATTTTAATAGCTTCCGTGGCCACATATTTTTTCAATCTTCTCTCAGCGAGGCCCTGACGTGATGTCATGTTCTATAATTACCTTGACACTTCAACACTTTGTTAGAACCCCTGTTGTCTCACTTGGGCAGGCGACAAGGCGTAGAAACCTGTCCCGCTGCGGCTAGATAGCAACCCCCGTGAGCCATTCCAGAGCTGCCTGGTGACAGGAGCCCGCAGTTCACACCTCTCCTCTTGTGACTTATTTCAGGAGTTTGTCACCTCCAAGAATGTGGCCACATTCCCAGCAGAGGATGTGCACAGATACAAATATGATGACAGCGGCTGCAGAAGCGTTACATCATTATAAGTTATCAGCCCGATGCAGCGCAAGTGACCCAGATATGGTCCAATATCTGTCAAATAAAACAATATAGAACATATTCCCAGGTGTGTGCCACCAGTCCAGATGGGTCATTACACAATGGGTGAGACAAAAGCTCGGAACTGTCCAAAGGAGGTTCTTAAATGTGAGCTTAATGTGTGCTAGATTATCAAATGTTCCAGATGATCAGCTCAACATCATGAATACAAATTCTCCTGTGTGAAATCAATGTAGGGTAAAGAGCCAGGTGGTATTTATTATTAGTAAGGTGACTGCCACCATTGGAAAGAGGATCTGTCCATTCTGTATGGTAATATAAAAAAAATGTGACAGGTCCTCCTGAAGATGGTTATGAAAAATTGGCAAGGGGCTCAAGTTCGATGGGCAAAATAGGCAAATTGCCTCCTTTTCTCCCAATATTCAGGGGAGACTTCCTATGCAAAATCACTGCAATATTTGTCTCATAAATAGTATATCCTACTGTATATAGCTCCAGGAAGAAAGTACCCATACATAGTACCAAAGCTACAGAGTGCCCCCTTATATAGTACTAAGGCTACAAAGTGTTTCCAGATACAGTGCCAGAGGTAGAGTGCCGCGATGTAACTAGAGTTACAGAGTTTAATGTATAGAGTTTCAGTTAGAGTGTGCCCCCATATAGAATGCCACAAACAGAGTGTGCTCCATGTACGTATAGGGCCCCAGCTAGACAGAGCCCCCACAGCATCCTAGTGAGAGAGCATAGCATATACAGTGGTCTAGTAAGAATATTTGTGTATATTTATATCTGTATATAAATGCATAAAATGAATAAATAAATACAGTACCCTAATAAGAATGCCCCATATACAATGCCCTAGTAAGAGTGCCCCATATACAGTGCCCTGGTGAGAGTGCCCCATATACAGTGCCCTAGTGGGAGAGGGTCAATATACAGTGCCTTAGTGATAGTTCTCCATATACAGTGCGCCAGAGTGCCCCATATACAGTACCCCAGTGAGACAGTGGCCATATATATAGTGCATTAGCTAGAAAGTGCCCCATCCATATATAGTGCCCCAAGAAGAAAGTGCCCCTGTAGCAAGCCCCCGATGAAGTGTTGTTTCACAGTGTACTCCCTAGAGATCAGTGCAGTGGACATGTAGTACTGAAGAAGAAGGCCAGAATTAAATGTATAAAAGTATTTTTTTCACTAAGTGCAACGTAGAACAGAACGTCAAATACATCCAATGGCAGCAGATTTTAAGCGCAATCTTGTCTGGCACCAGAAAGGATTATGGAGGCAAGTCGGATGGCTGTAATTTAGCAGTATGTAGTACTGGCCTAGTGGTAATCTAGTGATGAGTGTACCTCACCTCACAACAGTGTCTGTAAATGCTGATCTAGCAGCTCACTCTGCTGTCCTTCTCAAAGATTAATTTGAGGGCTTCATCAAATTAATTTAAATAGAGAACTCCTTTAGGAGCAGGAGCTCTTTTGTGTGCTTCCTTCCTTCCTTCTCTCTATCTAGACAGGAACTCGCCCTCCTGGCAGGCAGCAGAATTAACTCACTTCTTCCAAGAATGGAGGAACAGGGTGGTTAGTCCTGTTCCTAGTTAACCTTAGCCACCCGTTCCCTTACTGGAAGATATTCAACGGGCATCTCCCCCCAGGGCCCCCTATATCGCGTCCCAGGTTTGGTAGGAATGCTGAGTGGTGTAGTATGGCCTAAATGTCTTTTTATGTGTGTCACGGTGCTCCTACCTGGGTACCGCTGGACCCCAGGCTTTTGCTCCGAAGCAATAAATAGGGGGAATAATTGAGGGATTTGACCTTGAGTCCAGACCTTGAGATGAAATTCATTGGCTGCTTTACTTTGAATAAATGTTTCTTCAAACAGTTTACAGGCTTTGTCTTGGTTCCAGCAGGCTTTAGCATTAAACTGGCAGGCAAACTTAACTCTGCTATATCTTTCTCTCACTCTGCTGTACTGACAAGCTGACTAAGATAACTTGGCTTCTTCTTTACGCTGCACTTCACTTTTTAGTCAGACTTATTGGCTTCTACCTCACAGGGTTTTTTTTTTTTTGCCTTCCTCTGGATCAACTTGCAGGTTAACAGGCCGAACTGGATGGACAAATGTCTTTTTTCGGCCTTATGTACTATGTTACTATGTTACTATGTTACTATGTTAAGCCAAGGAAGATAAGCCAAGGAATAGGTTAGTGTCCTGGCAGCTCCAACATGGAGTCTCAACCAGAACAAACTAGAACTGCCCTGCCTCCTTCTGGTAGCAAGCAGGACTGGCCCATTTCTGCCCAAAGGAGTCAGAATGGAATGGTAAGTTCCATTCTCTCTAAGAATAGCTCTGCCATTTACGCTGCCACCTGCTGGTAAACCAGGCACATCACATGTAATAAACAGTTACATAACAAGATTATGAATGCACATTGTGGAGGACCTGGAAAGACATACATAAGATGACATTATATTAGCCCATTAGAAATAGTAGCAGGGTGCAGTAGTGGAAACACCACTCTGGGGTGTTACAGATTCAGCCATAATATACAAAATACATAAAAATACATAACAATATAAAACAATACCAAACTATTGACAAAATTGTGGTACCCCCCCCCTGCAGTTTTCCATTTAATTGGCCCACAGATGCCATGACTATTATTAATGGTTACATTTATGCCCGTCTTGATTTACAGTAGTCTTCTGCTTCCATTCTTCTGAGATTTTTTATCAGTCAATTCCATGCTAGAAAAGCTGCCGAATTATCAGATGTAATTAGGCTGCATCTTAAAGGGGTCATCAATATCAGATCGGCTGGGAGCAAACTCCCGGTACTCTCGACGATCAGCTGTTTGAAGAGGATGCAGCACTCCTACGAGCACTGGGGTTCATCTATTAAGACCAGTGTTTTCCACACAGGTCTTAAAGGGGTTGTCTCAGCAAGTGTCTTCAGCAAGTGGTATTTATCATGTAGAGAAAGTTAATACAAGGCACTTACTAACGTGTTGTTATTATCCATATTGCCACATTCCCATGGTTACGACCACCCTGCAATCCTTCAGTAGTGGTTGTGCTTGCACACTATAGGAAAAAGCGTCGGCCTCTCTGATATCCGGGACCATGGGAGTGCACATAGGCTAGTACTTTTTCCTATGGTGTGCAAGCAGGACTACCACTGATGGGTTGCAGAGTGGTCATAACCATGGAAATGAGCAGGGTGGTCATAATCATGGAAATGAGCAATGTGTAATGTGATGGTAAAATGAATCCAGCCAGCAAAGGAGGCAATATGGATAACAATACGTCAGGAAGTGCCTTGTATTAACTTTCTCTACATGATAAATGTCACTTGCTGAAGTGAGACAACCCCTTTAAGTCTGTCTGTGCTGTTGGAGGAAGCGCCAAAGTTATGTGGAGGCACAGGCCTCTACATAAGTTTAGCTGTTCCTCCAGTAGGCCGTGCGACAGACTTAAGACCTGCGTGGCCCCAGTGCTCTTTTATTAAATCTACAGAATTAAATGTACACCAGTTCCCTGGTTGGCATAGATTTAAACCATTTTATATGCCAAAAATTGGCATAGAAAATGATGAATTAGACGTGCCTGCTGGCCTGCCCTTTTCCTCACCCACATAACGACCCCTTTTTTTCAACACGTCAGAAAAGTGGTGTGAGCGTGGAAAAGTCGCAGATTTTGCTGCAAATTGGCATGTGACAAAATCTACTATTGATATATGCCACAATGGTGTATATCAGTTCATAAATGAGGCCCGCTTTGTTCTCTTCACTGTTCACCTGCTCGTTGTCAACATAGCAGTGGTGAGCAGTGTAATTACAACTTCGCTCTCCCAATTCTCTTCAATGGGATGGATCTTTTCATTTCAAGTGAATACTACAAAGCCATCCCATTGAAGTGAATGGGGACAGAGAAGTTGTAATTACACTGCTTACCGCTGCTATTTCGACGACGATGGCATATGAGCGCTGCATTCTCTTCAAACAGCTGATCGGCGGGGTGCTGAGGATAGGTATTTAATATTACAAAAGTGGACAACCCCTTAAAATACATATTAGTCATTGATTCCAGCACTGAACAAGCCTTAAAAATCCGACCTAGTCATTTGGGATTATTCTGCGATGCCTCCTGTTCGTCTATGTGCCAGTTATCGCCACTTGTTGCAAACTTAGAGGGACAGAATTCTTAAACTGATAGACCTTGGTCACACGTTTTTGTCTTGGATGCAGTGATTAGAGATGAGTGAATCGAAGTTGACGAAGTGGAATTAGATCAGAATTTCAGGAAAAATTAGATTTGCACCGTATCCGAATTTCCTCGCGCTTCATAGTAATGAATTGCATTTTTTCCTAAAATGGCTGCTGCACGTGTTTGGACATGGAGCAAGGAACTTTGGGAACGGGAACGAGGGATCACCCACAATTCCATGCATGCAGCCAATCAGCAGCCAGCCAGCCCTTTGATGACCCATCGGAAGTTTGATAGAGAGGAGTTGGATGATCCAGAAGAGGATTGGGAGAATGTGATATGGTCAGATGAAACCAAAGTAGAATTTTTTGGTAAAAACTCAACTCATCGTGTTTGGAGGAGAAAGAATGCTGAGTTGCATCCAAAGAACACCATACCTACTGTAAAGCATGGGTTGGCAAACATTATGCTTTGGGCCTGTTTTTCAGCAAAGTGACCAGGACGACTGATCCGTGTAAAGGAAAGAGTGAATGGGGCCATGTATCGTGATATTTTGAGTGAAAACCTCCTTCCATCAGCAAGGGCATTGAAAATTAAACGTGGCTGGGTCTTTCAGCATGACAGTGATCCCAAACACACCGCCTGGGCATCGAAGGAGTTGCTTCGTAAGAAGCATTTCAAGGTCCTGGAGTGGCCTAGCCAGTCTCCAGATCTCAACCCCATAGAAAACCTTTGGAGGGAGTTGAAAGTCTGTGTTGCCCAGTGACAGGCCTAAAACATCACTGCTCTAGATGAGATCTGCATGAAGGAATGGGCCAAAATGCCAACAAAGGGTATATAACAAAGTATTGAGATGAACTTTTGTTATTGACCAAATACTTATTTTCCACCATAATTTGCTAATAAATACTTAAAAAAATCCTACAATGTGATTTTCTGGATTTTATTTCTCATTATGTCTCTCATAGTTGAGGTATACCTATGATGAAAATTATAGGCCTCTCTCATCTTTTTAAGTGGGAAAACTTGCACAATTGATGGCTGACTAAATACTTTTTTGCCCCACTGTATATGTTCTAAAGCATTTTTTGGATTGTATTAGTGGGAAACAAAGGGCTTATTAGCCGTTGTGTGGTGAAGTGAGAAAATTCCAGCCCTTTTTGGCGTGTATTAGTTGTAAAAAAAATATATATATATTTTATTTCAGCGGTGCAGTTATATGTTCTAAAGCCCTTTTTGGCATGTATTAGTGGCAAAACTTTTTTATATTATTTGCCGTTCAACGGTGCAGTTGTATGTTCTAAAGCCTTTTGTGGCGTGTATAAGTGGAAAAAAATAAGGGCCTATTTGCTGTTCAGCGGTGCAGTTATATGTTCTAAAGCCCTTTTTGGAGTTTATTAGTGGCAAAAAAATATATATTATTTGCTGTTCAGCGGTGCAGTTATATGTTCTAAAGCCCTTTTTGGCATGTATTAGTGGCACAAAAAAATGTATTTACCTTTGTGTGGTGAAGTGAGAAAATTATGCAATGGGCGCCTCCCCCTAAGGTCCTCTATGTAATGCGACCCAGGTATAGGAATGCAAAGTGGTATACTGCGGCCTAAAATGTCCCTTTATGTGTGTCACAGTGCCCCTACCTGGATACGGATGGACCCCAGGCTTTGGCTCCAAAGCAATAAATAGGGGGAATAATTGAGGGATGTGAAAGAAAGATTGAGTCCAGACCTGGTATGTAGTTGAACAGCAGCTTTACTTTCATAAACGTTCTCCAAAACGGTTTACAGACTTTGTCTTGGTCCCAGCAGGCTTTAACATTAAAACTGGCAGGCAAACTCGATACTACTACATCTGTTTCTCTCTGGCTCTGTTGTACTGACAGGCTGACTGTATGAGTTTGCTTCTTCTTGTATGCTGCACTTCTCTTTGTATGGTCTGTCTCTAGATTAGGCCAGGGAACTTTCCTCCTGGCTCCTGAGGCTCTAAGCTTTGGCCTCCAGGGCCAGCAGAGCTAAGGGTGCTCTGTCTGGCTTGGGCACGTCCAGCAGTGACATGCCCTGCACACCTTCCCCTAGCATGGGGGTAAGCTAGGCTAACTCTTATTGTTATTGTTCTCACGGATCAGAGGAAGGGCAAAATAATCAGTGATGTCAACACAAACTTACTGCTGACACCGTCTCCACTCTGTCGGGGGGCTCGACTTGTATAAATGTTTAATAGAACAGGTTCTGTAGACATCTATGTGGAATCAGCTGCCGACTGTGTAAAAGGAGTGCACTTCTTCCTAATGCTAACATTGACCTGTAAGTCTACATGCACACGACCGTGGTGTGTTTCGCGGTCCACAAATCGCGGATCCGCAAAACACGGATGGCGTCCGTGTCGCAATTTGTGGAACGGCATGGACAGCTATTGATATAACTGCCTATTCTTGTCCGCTAAACGGGCAAGAATAGGACAGGTAATATCTTTTTGTGGGGCCACGGAACGGAGCAACGGATGAGTGCTGTCTGCATCTTTTGCGGCCCCATTGAAGTGAATGGGTTCGCATCCAAGCCGCCAAAACTGCGGCTCGGATGCGGACCAAAAGAACTGCCATGTGAGGCCTAAGGCTGAGTTCACACTTGAGTTAGTTTTGGCCCCGTAACTGCCAAAATAAGTGAAGTGTGGAGTGATTCTATGCGTTTTACTGCAAGGCACAGTGTTATACACCACTATAAAGGCTCTCTGCAGCCAGGAGCCAATAGCAGTTTTTTAACGCAATTCGCCACAAATAAATTTGGATCGAACCAAAATTTAAAAAAAACGGCCGAAACAAATTTTTTTGAAATTTGCTCATTTCTAGTAATGATAGCCAGAGATTGGTATGGAGAACAGGTGAAGTGGTCTTTACAAAGGAATGTCACACTGGTCCTAATCCTGAGATTATGGTGTGGGGTTGCATAATGTATGGTAGCCGCACCCTTCAGTCTTCATTTCAGGTGCACTAACAGCTCATTTATTTTGTTGTGGAACCAGTGGTAAAGCCATTTCTCCAAAGTGTCCCAGGAGCTGTTTTTTTAACAGGCCGCATGTTGCTTGTGCTACTGTGAGCAGCCTGCATGGCCTAAACAGGCTAACATGGCCTGCAGTGTCCCCGGACTTGTCTCTCATCTAGCATATCTGGGACGTCATCGGTCTGCAACTCTAAAGGCAGCTGACAAGAGGCAGATCTTGATGATTTACATGCCCAAGTACATACAGTGTGGCAGAACATTCCCCAGACAACCAATAATAACCTCATTAATAGCATGCCAAGACATGTAAGTTTGTGTATTTCTGTGGCCGGTGCTCATACTCAATACTGAGTACATTGAGATGTTTTGAATATTTGTTTCCATTTTTTGGGGCCACAGAGTGGAATAACTACTGTGTGGGATGGTAACTACTGTGTGGGGACAATAAGGAGGTATATCTACTGTGGGGGGGCACAAATGGGACTTGGCAGGATTGCTTGTGTATAGACAGGAATTGGGGTTAGGGGTGTGTCTTAGTGTTTTTGCTGATATTGCCCCTCCTTGGGCATTATAAAAGTTGGGTGTATGCTGATACAGTGCTATTGAGGTCACATAAAACACAATAAATCACACCATTTAACATAAGAACATTGCATTAACTCTTTGAAAATAATTAACCCTTTGCAGTAGTCCATTGTGGTACTGCATGGGGTCCCTGTCGTCAGACTCCCACCGATACTTTTTCCCTATCCTATGCATATTCTGCTATGTCGAATGTGATGTAATACAAGTGCTTCATTCCCTTTAAACAGCTGACTGGTGGGGTGCTGGCAGTCTGGCCCCCGTCGATTTGATATTGATGTCCTATGCTGAGGATATGTCATCAATATTACAAAAGCGGACAACCCCTTTAAGTACATATTAGTCATTGATTCCAGCACTGAACAGATGACAAACTGATGGTGAAAGTTTTTCTTCTGACATCAGTGCTGGGACTGACAGAGATTACGGATGTCACCGTACAGAAATCAACTGATGCATTTTTGATCACAGCAGAATCCCATTGAAGTTAATGGGATTTCCAGAGCCACAGCATAACGAGAACAAGTGGATACAGTGGGATGAACTCAACTATAAGGGATTTAAGGAATTTCTGTGCTCTGAATAGAAATAGATACAGATCCTGTAACTATGGAAGTTACGAGAAATCTTATCGATGAGGTTCTCATGGTGTCTCCTCTGGAATCCTTAGAATGTGACATCTCATATGTTCTATATGGAGTCAGATGCCATCTGTGAGCATTGTCACAGGCTAGAGACTGATAGCGAGAGTATGTTCTGAGAAGTGTCGTCTGACAATGAATGTGCCCGTTCCCAGAACCGTCCCTTATCTCATTATATCCGCCATGTTGTCCCCTGTGATATATCACCTGAACGTGACTTCCAGTCATCTAACTCCAGGTGATGTCACTCTGCAAATATTAGTGACATTTTATCGACAGCAGAAATAATTGATATCACAGTGCAGCGACATCACCACTAAATCATCATAATATAGAGAGATGATATGCATGAATTCATCATTAATGACTGAAAAATGGACCTTCCCCTACAATCAGAAAATCCCCAATCACTTCAGTGTTACTCCTTGTCAAAATTCTCTCCATGCCTCCGAATGTCTGGAGGACTCCCCAGAAAGAGGAGGCATCTACCAGACTCTTGAAGAGCAAGCAAACCTTCTGACACTGGCTCTGGCATCAGAACAATGGGGGTCATTTACTAAGAACGGTGTTTACTAGGAGGCACACATGTCTCAATAAATTTGTCGCATCTTCTGCTGTGCATCTGCCAGAAACTGAAATCTACTCCAGCCAGGAGCTGAGTAGGTTTAAAGAGGTTATCCCATTGCTATTTTAAAAACTGAATATAGTACCATTTAGTACATGATAGTGTCTTTTTAGCAAACTTAGAACCAGCCCCGTACCTCACATACAGTTAGGTCCATATATATTTGGACACTGACAAATATATATATATTTTTTTACCTGTTTACTAAAACATATTGAAGTTATAGCTATATAATGGACATGGACATAAAGTCTAATTTGAAGGTATCCATATTAAAACTAGATGACGGGTTTAGGAGTTTCAGCTCCTTTACATGTGGCACCCTGTTTTTAAAGGTAATTGGACAATTGACTCAAAGGCTGTTTCATGGGCATGTATGGGCAATCCCTTCATTATTTAATTCTCAAATAAACACATAAAAAGTCTGGAGTTGATTTGAGGTGAGGTGCTTGCATTTTAAAGTTTTTGCTGAGAAGTAAACATGTGGTCAAAGGAGCTCTCCATGCAGGTGAAACAAGCCATCCTTCATCTGCGAAAACAGAAAAAACCCATCCGAGAAATTGCTACACTATTAGTAGCGGCAAAATCTACAGTTTGGTACATCCTGAGAAAGAAAGAAAGCACTGGTGACCTCAACAATGCAAAAAGACCTGGACGCCCATGAAAGACAACAGTGGTGGGTGATGGCAGAATAATTACAATGGTGAAGAGAAACCCCTTCACAACAGCCAACCAAGTGAACAACACTCTCCAGGATATAGGCGTATCAATATCCAAATCTACCATAAAGAGAAGACTGCATGAAAGTGAATACAGAGGGTTCACTGCACGGTGCTAGCCACTCATAAGCCTCAAGAATAAGAAGGCTAGATTGGACTTTGCTAAAAAAAATCTTAAAAAACAGCACACTTCTGGAAGAACATTCGTTGGACAGATGAAACCAAGATCAACCTCTACCAGAATGATAGAAAGAAAAAAGTATGGCGAAGGCACGGTACAGCTCATGATCCAAAGCATACCACATCATCTGTAAAACACGGCGCAGGCAGTGTGATGGCTTGGGCATGCATGGCTGCCAGTGGCACTGGGTCCCTAGTGTTTATTGATGATGTGACACAGGACAGAAGCAGCCAGATGAATTCTGGGGTTTTCAGAGACATACTGTGTGCCCAAATCCAGCCAACTGCAGCCAAACTGATTGGTCGGCGTTTCATAATACAGATGGACAATGACCCAAAACATAAAGCCAAAGCAAGCTTTAGTTCCTCACATTTTTAGGCAATCATTTTGTTCAACCCACTGAATTAAAGATGAAAGTCTAAACTTCAACTGCATCTTAATTGTTTTGTTCAAAATCCATTGTGCTAATGTACAGAACAAACATTAGAAAATGTAGTCTCTGTCCAAATTTATATGGACCTAACTGTAGATCCAGAGATCTGCCCATTCATTGCTGAAAATGCTCTGCTAGATTTATTTCAGACTGGCAGCTCAGGGGGCGTGCGCTTTTTCTCAGCGGGAGGATGGAACTGTGCATGTGTCTCAACCTCAGTAAACTGGACAGAGAATTATGAAAAAGGACAAACAGCAGGTGGCCCTATACAGATAGATTTCAGTGAATAACTCAGTTGCTGTAGTGGTCCCACACATTCTAAGCTCTACCCAAGTTTTTGAAAAGTGGCCAGTGTTGGAAAGCACTAAAAGTTCCAAAATTTTTGTAGAAAATATATTTTGTGCCAAGTTTTGCAACTACGTTTTGTAACTTAACTTTTTAAGCCCAAAACTTGGCATACAGCATTGATGCACAACCCCCAAAATCGGTGCTTTCACCCACAAGTGATCTGCAAGACTGCACAAGTGAGTATAGATGAGTATCTGAATTGTGTGGTCTTGGGCCTGTATTTCTTTGGGTGTCTGAGGGATCTTTGTGTATATAGGATTGCTGAGATTTGTATATAAGGGGTCTAAATTGAGAAGGTCTGCATTTGTTTTGGGTGTTTGGTATAGGGTCTGTATTTGTTTAGTCAGTGTGGTCTGGGGTCAGTATTTTTAAGGGTTTTTTATTCATTTTTGGACTTAATGAAAAGGGTCATATTTACTCATATACACTATTTGTGATTCTGATGCCACAAGCTTGCTAGCCGTGTCCATCACATGACCAGTGACCAGGACAGGTATTGATGTCACTGAATTAGGAATCTTCATTGTTTATTTAATAAACAATGAAGATTCCTAATTCAGTGACATCAAGCAGATTTCCTGAAAACTGTGAGGAATTGATAAAGTATTTTGTAGAACTATATAACTCTTCATCATACACTAAATGACCTTTATTTGTCGAATCAGCACCATCCCTTAAGGTACTTTTATTTCATATCTAAGGGTAGCCATTTCCCAGCTTTCCCAGAAAGAGTTATAATTAAGAAATAGCTGAAGAGATGAGAAAAGATGAGGATGTATTATTATTTTAGGAGGGATTTTCATTTTGGTATTCAGAAAAAAAGCTTTGCTGGCCCAGCAGCTGGATACTTGGATTTTTAGTCATTCAGCTACATACTGTAGATGGACAGAGCAGCGACGATGAAAGTTTTAATCACAGAGATGACAGTTCCTGCCGGCAGCAGCCACATCGCAGACCCCGTAGCGGGCAGCGGCGGACTATCTGCTGCTCAGGAGTGTTAATTTAAAGCTCTACAGCCTAATCTGCTGGTGCTGACAAGTAACATAGCATTCCTGCAGCACATGACATTTCTACACTAATGATCCCCATGTCTGCTGCTCCTGGATGACAGATGAAGATGTAAAATCGAATTGTATTTATATATACACTCACCTAAAGAATTATTAGGAACACCTGTTCTATTTCTCATTAATGCAATTATCTAGTCAACCAATCACATGGCAGTTGCTTCAATGCATTTAGGGGTGTGGTCCTGGTCAAGACAATCTCCTGAACTCCAAACTGAATGTCAGAATGGGAAAGAAAGGTGATTTAAGCAATTTTGAGCGTGGCATGGTTTTTGGTGCCAGACGGGCCGTTCTGAGTATTTCACAATCTGCTCAGTTACTGGGATTTTCACGCACAACCATTTCTAGGGTTTACAAAGAATGGTGTGAAAAGGGAAAAACATCCAGTATGCGGCAGTCCTGTGGGCAAAAATGCCTTGTGGATGCTAGAGGTCAGAGGAGAATGGGCCGACTGATTCAAGCTGATAGAAGAGCAACGTTGACTGAAATAACCACTTGTTACAACCGAGGTATGCAGCAAAGCATTTGTGAAGCCACAACACGCACAACCTTGAGGCGGATGGGCTACAACAGAAGAAGACCCCACCGGGTACCACTCATCTCCACTACAAATAGGAAAAAGAGGCTACAATTTGCACGAGCTCACCAAAATTGGACTGTTGAAGACTGGAAAAATGTTGCCTGGTCTGATGAGTCTCGTGGTAGAGTCCGAATTTGGCGTAAACAGAATGAGAACATGTATCCATCCTCTGATGGCTACTACCAGCAGGATAATGCATCATTTCACAAAGCTCGAATCATTTCAAATTGGTTTCTTGAACATGACAATGAGTTCACTGTACTAAAATGGCCCCCACAGTCACCAGATCTCAACCCAATAGAGCATCTATGGGATGTGGTGGAACGGGAGCTTAGTGCCCTTGATGTGCATCCCTCAAATCTTCATCAACTGCAAGATGCTATCCTATCAATATGGACCAACATTTCTAAAGAATGCTATCAGCACCTTGTTGAATCAATGCCACGTAGAATTAAGGCAGTTCTGAAGGCAAAAGGGGGTTCAACACCATATTAGTATGGTGTTCCTAATAATTCTTTAGGTGAGTGTATATATTTATTCTCCTCAACACCAAGAAGGACGAGCTGTAAGGTTGTGCAAACTGCGGAAGTAAAATCTGCAGATCACATTTTCAAGCACCTAGCTCCAATCTGTGGCATGTGGGAGGGGCATAAAAGCCAGATCAGAAGCAACATTTTTTCAGCCATAACCATGTCAAACCTTAAAAATCTGACTAAGTTGTGTGTAATGATTGTGCGATGCTTCCTGTTCATCTTCATGATTTTCACTACCTGTTGCAAACTTAGAGGTACAACATTCCTGATATATCTTGGTTTATCACTTCGGCAGATCACTACGCCACCTAGGTTTGTGTACCCAAATACATTCAGTGTGGCAGAACATTCCTCAGATAACCATTAATAACCTCATTGATAGCATGCCAAGGCATGTAAGTATGTGTATTTCTGCGGCTGGTGCTCAATACAGTGTACATTGAGATGTATTAAATATATTGTTTCCCTTTTTTTGGGGCCATAGAGTGGAATGACTACTGTGTGGGGCATTAGTGGGGCATAACTCAACATTTAATATGAGAACATTGCATTAACTCATTGGAAATAACCCTTTGCAGTAGTCCTCTGTGGTACTGCATGGTACCCTGTTGTCAGGCCCCCACCAATACTTATTCCCTGCCCTGTGCATAGGGGTTATGTTTGTATAATAGAAAATTATAAATTGCTTCTACTATGCAATCCCTCCAAAATATAGAGTAAGGCCATTACTCCATTTTGTCTATTTTCCCCCCAGTCGCCTGCGTCTTCAGTCTTTTCTTAATCTTTTCTAATGGTGGAAGCAATTTTTTTTTTTACTTTCCAGATTTAATTGTTGCATTGAATAATATCCACATATGTTATTTCCAGCTGCTGGATCTGCCCTTGTAATGATAATTTCATCCATTTATGAGTCACCCACTGAGAGGAGCTGAACATTTTTTGCTTCCGTATAAACTGCTGATGCAGGGGATTCTGCTCGCATCATTTTACAAAATAAGACCATCTTTGTATATCTAATCAAACACATGATAATTGAGATGAGACATGAGGGGCTGACATACTATTATCATAAAATATCCAGCACTGCCTCTTGATAAAACTTCAAAAATCAGAATAAAATATATGAATACACATCTTTAGTCATGGCTAAACACATACAAAGTGAACATACAATTAAAAAAATGTTTTATCTCTCACTCGATGTACAGGGGGGATAGCTAAGGTCTGCCTCATATCGATCATATGTGTCCAGCCAGCTACTTCAGGCTGGGAGCCGGATACAACCGCTAATTCCCAACTTTTGAAAAGAAGGAAGAGGGACATTATGTGCGGCTCGCAATTTATTTTTCTTACTAGGCCACGCCCCTAACCCCACCCCAAACATAACTATACACACCTAATCCCACCCAGCCCTCTAAATGCCCCCATATAGTAATTATTCCCCCTTTATGCCACCATTCACAATAGTTATGCCAACAGTGTGCCTACTTCACAGGTAATGCCCAGATATGTGCGCCCTCACAGTACTTATGCCCACATTGTGACCCCTTTACGATAGTCATGCCAACACGTGCTCCCTTTATAGTAGTGAGGCCCAGATATGTGCCCCCTT
The DNA here is from genome assembly GCF_905171765.1 of Bufo bufo. Lineage (NCBI taxonomy): Eukaryota > Metazoa > Chordata > Amphibia > Anura > Bufonidae > Bufo > Bufo bufo. The sequence continues at coordinate 150,453,978 of NC_053389.1, read as the reverse complement.
CACAGTAGGTATGCCCACATGTGCCTCTTTCACAGTACCTATGCCTGAATATGTGCCCCCTCACAGTAATTATGCACAGATATATGCCCCCTCACTCTAGTTATACCTTGATATGTGCCCCCTCGCACTAGTTATGCCTTGATATGAGCCCCCTCACAGTATTTTTGCCCTGATATGTGCCCCCTCACAGTAGTTATACCCTGGTATGTGCCCCCTCACAGTAGCTTTGCCCTGATATGTGCCCCCTGACAGTAGTATTGTCCTGATATATGCTCTCTCACTGTAGTTTTGCACTGATATGTGCCCCCTCACAGTAGTTATGCCCAGGTATGTGCCCCCTACACAGAAAGTGAAAAAAAAAAAACCTGTACATACTCACCTAGTTCCTCCGATGATCTGTACTCCCCAGCAGTGGCAGCAGCAGGTGCCGTGGCTGGGTTTGAAGTGGCCCCAACCTTACGCTGGGTCCCCCGGACACCGTCAAGGTGTCGTCATATGTTGCTGCTCTCCGGAAGGGATGGTAAGGTGTGGTGCATCCCAATGAGAAATAAGAAATAAGTCCACAGAGTCAGGGTCTGCAGTAAACCAGTGTACTTCTTTACCATAGGAATTCAGGTGCAAAACAATACAGGTAAGACATAGGGCTGGCTGTCCAGTCTTCTCCCTAGCAGAAGAAGGGTTTGATGCTGAGGAAAGGCCTGAGCTAGCTGACTTTCTCTCAGAAGGCACCAGAAGGCACTTGACCAAAGGCTGGTGATCCAGGGTGTGTGGTAGAATATCCCCATCCCAGTGTCTTCTTCTGTTCACTCAGGTAGTCTGTCAGTCTTCCCCTCCAAGCACTGATCCCTAACTGCAGAACACTAGGGGCTCTGACTCCTCTCCTTATATACCATGTCTAGCTGAACTACAACCTTCTAGTGGGAGGGGTGGAGTGGAAAAGCTTAGCACAACAAATACAATGTTACAACTCCCATGTCTAATAGACTTAGGGTACTTTCACACTTGCGTTTTTCTTTTCTGGCATAGAGTTCCGTCACAGGGGCTCTATACCGGAAAAGAACTGATCAGTTTTATCCCCATGCTTTCTGAATGGAGAGTAATCAGTTCAGGATGCAGCAGGAATGGATGTCTTCAGTTCAGTCGTTTTGACTGATCAGGCAAAAGAGAAAACCGCAGCATGCTACGGTTTTATCTCCGGCGAAAAAAACTGAAGACTTGCCTGAATGCCGGATCCGGCATTTTTTCCCATAGGAATGTATTAGTGCCGCAGATCGAAAAAAAGGTGAAAAAAATAAATGCCAGATCCGTTTTGCCGGATGACACCGGAAAGACGGATCCGGCATTTCAATGCATTTTTTGACTGATCAGGCATTTTTAAGACTGATCAGGATCCTGATCAGTCTTACTAATGCCATCAGTTTGCATACATTTTGCCTGATCCGGCAGGCAGTTTCAGCGACGGAACTGCTTGCCGGATCTCTCTGACGCAAGTGTGAAAGTAGCCTTACTTTACAGTTTCAGTGATACCCAATGGCAATGACACAGCAGATTTTTTGGACATACCCGTAATAACATAGCAGCACCTGGCATTTAAAAGGTCAGGCTGTCTGGTTTTGGTGGTAAAGAATGTCTGGCTTTTCGTTTGATATAAGCCTGGTCCGCTAACGGGATTATATAGGGTGAGAAACCAACCTGTGGTAGCTTATATCTAGGCCAAAACACGGACGTGTGGATTCGTGATCGAGATACAAGATAGCACAAGATTAAATTATATATTTAATCGCTGTATGGGAACACTAGATTTAACACAATATACACAGAGAATATACACAGTGGTCTGAGGTTACAGATACGGGTTATATGGGTACAACAGGGTTAAGCAGTGTAAAAGTCAGTTACCGGGTAAGATGAAAGTTCCTTTTGGTTGTGAGATGTTCTTTGCTGGAGTCCACATGAAGGACCGTGATCTCAGCTAGTTCCTGGGTACCTCTAAACACATTACACGATGTGACCCTTCTTCAGAGAAAGACACGCCCGCTTGCTGGCACAAGCCTTTTAACCTGTAGCCGGCCCCTCCCCTCCCGGCATCAGGGAGGTGTCCACTCCCCCTCTTCTGGGCTGGCAGCAAATGACCCAGAAAAAACCTTTAGAGTTCATAGCTCCAGACCAGAGGGTCACAGGGAGATGGTTCTGGGACCAACGGACCTGCCTGGGTTCCGGCTACAAGTAGAGTCCAAACCTGGTACCGTTATGTGGTTTCTGTGGGGAGATATGGATATCTCCTTTCCCTGGCATGCCCCCATCTAACAAATATGTGTCCGGTTTGCGACTGCGATGGCCGAGCGATTCATAATCCCTTATGAAATGTAGGTGCCAACATGTCTGGAAGGTATCCTTGATCTTGGGAAGGGCTGATACCTCCTGCTGGGGGTTTTTCCTGCAGGATTTAGCTTGCGTCCAAACTGGTGGATGGAGATGTGACATTCTCCACCTGGGGCCTCCTTGAAGCCTGGACCCCTGGGGCTTTCTTCCTTGCCAGCTGACACTCAGATGGCTGGGGGGTGGAAACTTATTTTGCATGTACACTGATGAACATGCCAAGAGGTGAATCAAATGACAATCAGGGCTGGGGCTTTAAAGCAGGACCCTCCTGTGGAGTTCACTACCTCTGCTATCTGTCAGCAAATGGGGGTGTGAGGACATGGCTGACAGTAAATATTAATCCATATTCCTCACAGCTTTTATTTACATTTGAGCAAAAAGTGTCCAGTTCAAAATTATTCATACCCTTCTCAGTAATCAATAGAAAAGCCTTTATTGGCTATTACAGCAATCAAACGCTTTCTATAATTGCAGATCAGCTTTTTGCATGTCTCCACAGGTATTTTTGCCCATTCATCTTTAGCAATGAGCTCCAAATCTTTCAGGTTGGAGGGTCTTCTTGCCATCACCCTGATCTTTAGCTCCCTCCACAGATTCTCAATTGGATTCATGTCTGGACTCTTGCTGGGCCACTCCAAAACTTTAATGTTGTTGTCTGCTAACCATTTCTTCACCACTTTTGCTGTGTGTTTTGGGTCATTGTCATGCTGAAATGTCCACTGGTGCCCAAGGCCAAATTTCTCTGCAGACTGCTTGATGTCGTTTAGAATCCTCATGTATTGCTCTTTTTTCATGGTGCCGTTTACTGTGATTAGGTTCCCTGGTCCATTGGCTGAAACCCCCCCCCCCCCCCCCAAGGCATTAGGTTCCCACCACCATGTTTGACAGTGGGGATGGTGTTCTTTGGGTTGAAGGCTTCTCCTTCTTTATGCCAAATGAAGGAAACATCATTGTGACCAAACAATTCAATTTTTGTTTTATCTGAGCATAACACAGAAGACCAACCAGAAGTCTTCTTCTTTGTCCAGATGAGCTTTTGCAAAGGCCAAGCAAGCTTTTGTGTGCCTTATCTGGAGAAGTGGCGGCCTCCTTGGTCTGCATCCGTGGAACCCAGCAGTGTGCAGTGTCCGTTGGATTGACTGGCTTGAGACATTGCCACCAGCAGAGCCCAGATTCACCAGGATGGCCTTGGTGGTGATCCTTGGATTCTTTTTCACCTCTCTAACTATCCTCCTGGCCAGCTCAGGTGTCACTTTTGGCTTCCGACCACGTCCTCTGAGATTTTCCACAGTGCGGAACATCTTGTATTTTTTTAATAATACTTTGCACTGTAGCCACTGGAACTTGAAAACATTTTGAAATGGCCTTATAGCCCTTTCCTGACTTGTGAGCAGCCACAATGCGCAGCCGCAGGTCCTCACTGAGCTCCTTTGTCTTAGCCATGACTGTCCACAAACCAACTGTAGAGAGCTGCTGTTTTTCACCTGTTGAGTTGATTAAAACAGATGTTCCCAATTAATCAGGGTAATTAGGATGCTTTAGAACAGCTTGGACTATTTGAAATGGTATATAACTTTTGATTTTCCTACAGACTGTGACAGTGTGTGAAGAGTATGAATAATTGTGGACTGGACAGTTTTTGCTCAAATGTAAATAAAAGCTGAGAAATGTTTTTTTTCCACAATAATGCCTCTTGTACATCGTCTTATTATCTTTTGGGAGACACCTATGTCATTTCCTGTCCAAAAATTACTTGCTGGTTGAATAAAAGTAACTGTTAAACAGTTAAACATTGCAAGTTAACCATTTAAAGCGAAATAAAGTTAGACGATATAACTTTGCATAGAGGAAATAGGCAAATGTCCAGACTTCAAAGTACCCCTGCAGTGTCCCACTCCCGTGACAGTAGTGGGGCTCTGCATCTTTAAAGGGGTTCTGCACTTTCATTTAACTGATGATCTATCCTCTGGATAGATCATCAGCTTCTGATCGGCGGGGGTCCGACACCCGGGACCCCCGCCGATCAGCTGTTTCAGAAGGCAGCGGCGCTCCAGCAGCGCCGCGGCCTTCTCACTGTTTACCGCCGGGCCGCCGGCCCACTGACGTCACGAATAGTATCAACTAGCGTGGGTGCGGCTAAGCTCCATTCAAGTGAATAGAGCTTAGCCGCGCCCACGCTAGTTGATGCTAGTCGTGACGTCAGTGGGCCGGCGGCCCGGCGGTAAACAGTGAGAAGATCATCAGTTAAATGAAAGTGCAGAACCCCTTTAAGCATGTCATGTAATGCCTTATGTGTATGTTAGTTGCAAATTTCTAATAACAGGCAGGTAAAACACTACACATTAGTCACCACCAGATGGTGCTGGTGCATTCCATATATAAGGGACAGGCTAGACACAGCAAGTGAGTTCTGAGGACATGAGTTGTAGTCTAGACAAGTGATGAGGAGAATCAGATATGTCCACCCAGGGCCACACCACCAATTAGGTGAGGTGAGGCGATCGCCTGAGGCGGCGTGGCCCTGGTGACAAGTGGGGGGCGGCGGCACGGCACAGAGAGATGAGCGTTTCCATAGTCATCTGTATCGCCATCCTCAGGAAAGCGATACAGATGGATGTTGCGGGGCAGGGGAGAGGCGTCCCCCTTCCCCGTTCCTCTGATAGGCTGCAGGCACTAGCCCTGCAGCCTATCAGAGGTTGGTGCAGCGCGGGGCACAGGCCGTACATCGCGGGACACAGGCCGGAAGGGGCCTGCATTGCATCGCTGCCAGCCTGATGGAGGTGTGTGAGTTTTTTTTTTTTTATATGTTACAATATAGGAGATGAGCACTATGGGGGCACTGTGGGGGCACTAGTTACTGGCAAATGAATGGGGGGGGGCACTTGTTACTGGCACATGATTGGGGGGCACTTCTTACTGGCACATAATTGGCGGGCATCTATGGGGGGCACTTCTTACTGGCACATTATTGGGGGGCATATATGGGGGCATTTCTTACTGGCACATTATTGGGGGGCACTATGGGGGAATATACTGAGGCCACAAAGAAGGGGTATTTTATATGGGGGAAGGGGGGAGAGGAACACTATGGGGGCATCTAATGAGGCCACAAAGAAGGGGTGTTTTATATGGTGGGGCTCTGTATAGGGGCATTTTATACTGGGACACACTAAAAATGGGTATTTTATACTTGCAAATTATGGGGAACACTGAGGGCATCTACTGGGGCACTATATATGGATATTTTATGCTAGCACATTATGGGGGCACTATGAGGACATTAGCTCAACTGGGGGCATTAAAAGGGGGTATTTTTTGCACTGGCACACATTGTAAGGGAGCATTTTTTGTACTGCCACATTATAAGGAGAATTATTACTACTGGGGGGCATTATGTTGGGCTTTATTACTACTGGGGGTCTATGGGGAACATGATTACTATTATAGGCACTATGGGAGCATTATTACTTCTGGGAGCACTATTACTGTGGGGGCACCTTGGCACAGTATCAGCTTACCACAATTATTTTTGGGGGACGTTATGTTTACACTATTAGTGTCAGGGGCACTATTTGCTGGGCGCAGTTATTTTAGGACACTGCATGCCAATAATAATGGAAGGTCACTATCTGCATGGTACTAGTATTATCAGGGTGTTTATCTGTTTCTGCAGTATAATATTGGGGAGCACAGCGGCACAGTATTGGGGGTGGTACTGTAGGATGATTTGTCCAGGGGGGCATGATGGAAAAGTAGTAAATTAAGATTTTTTTTGTCAAACTTCAGAGATGAGAAATGGCTGAAAAATGGTGGTCTGGTCTGAAGGTCTGAAAGGAGAAGATGAGGAAAGAGAACATCTACATCAAAGGAGACGTCACTGGATGTAAGAGGTATGTGGCGCTGTATTACCCTGTATGTTCTGTAGTGGCAAAGTTGTGTTTTACCACATTCCTCAATGGACAATGTGGATCCGTTTCTGATGGCAACCAGTTCAAAGAATGGAGCAGGTGATAGATGCCTGCCGTTAGGAAGAACGGCCCTTTAGGTTGCAGGAAACAAGTAAGAATTATATCATATACAGTACCTTAGCAAGTGGACCACAGTGAGCATAGATAGAGGACTCTCATACCAGCACATGGAAGCCTGTTAGTACCACATACTAAGGGCTC